>NW_023276807.1:186497459-186694959 GCF_003668045.3 Cricetulus griseus | reverse complement strand
ATCTTTTGGCCACAATTTGACCCACATCAACCAGGAAAGTGGGACTTTCGATCAAGTTCAAAAGGATGTAGGTGGTGAGGCCCAACCCACACGTCTGGCCTTAGGGTGTTTAACTTGTCCAAACATCTTGCATGTTCATGGGCATCGTTCTCTCCTGCCTGTTTTTTCAGGCCTGGTCACCATTGGAGGCTGGCCCTGTGGTCCTCACATTCTACCAGCTGATTCAGTCCTAACGGGATGCTGATACTTCCAGGCCCTCTGATTCCTGTCATTCCCGACCTTTATCCACCTGCCCCAGCCTTGCCATGCCTGCTTCAGCCTTCTCCTTACTAGAGAAGGTCACTGAGCTCCTGAGGAGGGCTGCCTGCCTCCTCACCCACCGTGGTCCATGGATGCTGCCCCTCTGGTCTCTATGGCACATGATCTCACTCTGAGACCAGAGCTTCTGAGAGGCACAGGGTGCCAGAGAGACAGTGGATCAGTGCATCCTGAGAACGCCACTTCCTAGAGTGACAGTGTTCCATCCAGTTCACTGCTCTGCAGATCTGAAGAGCTCAGGAGGTTAGGTGCTGCCTCTCCTGGAGGAAGAAACCTGAAGGTCTGACTGTAGGGCTGGGGTTTTCCTCACAGTTCCCAGATTTCTCAGTTCGCTGTGGTTTATAGCTGTGTGCTTTTGCATCAAGGTCCAGGTTCAGATCCTACAATGTCAATGTCAAAGTCAGGAAAATGGAGGCCAGGTGGGTGACAGTGGGACCTGACTCCAAGCTTTGTCTCCTTGGCAACAGCACTACAGGATTCTACTTTCAATGCTTGATGGCTCAGTTCAGAGATGATAGAATGTTGCCTTTAGAGCCAGGTGTGATGGTGACAGACAGGCAGGGATTTCACCTTGAACAGCATCAGGACCAGGTGTGATGGTGACAGACAGGCAGAGATTTCACCTTGAACAGCATCAGGACCAGGTGTGATGGTGACAGACAGGCAGAGATTTCACCTTGAACAGCATCCGATGTGAGGAAGAAAGGCTTGTTGACATGGAGTTTCAATTTGTTGGAGTTGGAGATAGGTTGGCACAGAGGATGGCCTAAGCATTTGCCTCTATGTAGAGATCGTCTCACTGTTGGTCTACAGAGTGTGATTGGGGCTCAGATGATATTGTCCCTTCCTGCTCATTGCCATGTTTATTCCAACGCCTCTTTGGTGGCAAGATTCCATAAGCCTCGATGGGTTATCCCATGTTGAATAGCACTTAGGCAACATTTCAAGGTTAACTCGAATAGCAGGCCCTTCACCACATCTTACCTCGCTTGCATGAGCCACAGTCACACAGTCAGGTGCTGGGCACAGCAGTGGAAGACAGGACCAGCTTCCTCTCTCGGCCCCTCCTAATGTGCAGAGGCTATCCCACTCAACCCCTCCCAGTATGCACAGGCTAGTCCACTCAGCCCTTCCCCATATGCAAAGGCTACCCTACTCAGTCCCATGCAATGTGTATAGGCATCCACACTCAACACCTCCCCAGAGGTTCACTCTTGAATGCTTGTCTGGGCAACCTTGTTGGGTTGTGGTGGGGAGGAGCACATAGACTCCTCTCTCTCTCTCTCTCTCTCTCTCTCTCTCTCTCTCTCTCTCTCTCTCTCTCTCCCTCCCTCCCTCTCCTCCCTCTGCCTCTCTCTCTTCCCTCCCCCCTCTCTCTGTCTCTTTGTGTGTGTGTGTGTGTGCGCGCGCGTGTGAGTCAGGGAATGACACTCTTCAGTCAATCCACTGGTTGAGAAACTCCAGGTTGCACGTCTGGGTAACACAGGCCCTTCCTTCTGCTTTCCCTTCTAATTGCTATGGAGATGTGCCCCTGTGTGTTCCTGTGTTATGAACCCCTCTGTGGATGTGTGTGAGTGTATGTGAGAATATACAGATGTGTGAGAGGGACTGTCTGAGTCTGCGAGTCTGCGTATGCCCGTGCCTGTTGGGATGTATATTGGGAAGGGACCTGTTACTGGCTCAGTATTGTAATGGGTGATGACATGTTGTCTCTTGATCCTGTTCAAGACTATGCACGAGGCTGGAAGCAGCATCCCATGACTCCCTGTGACAGAGGCTGGTCCTGTTCATAGGTCCTACCACACGTGCACTCTGTCTGCTCCAACAGGAGTATCTGCAGGAGAGGCTGTGGCCACTGATAGATGAAAGTGAAATTTTGTTTCATGTTAAGAATTCAGGCTTTTGACTATGACCAGTGATGGTGGGGTTCAGAGTCATGAGGAGGAGCTTCAGGTGTCTGAGAGCCTTACCAACCCCCCTCCACCTGCAGAGGCTAGTCCCAGAGGCAGACTTTGTATTGCTGAGGGCTCAGTGGAGTAGATCTCAGCAACCCTAGCATGCTTTCTTGGTGAGAAAAATTTAACAGAAAATAAATTGTCCAAAGATGTCCTCTAATGACATCAGAGCTTTGGTTACACTTGTAGTCCCATCTAAGCTCAGTGAAGACTGCCACTGGCCTCATTTTGCCGACAAGGAAACTAAACTCAGAGAGATTGAGTGACTTTCTCAGAGTAACACAGCCAAGAAGGAGACAGAGCTAGAATTTGAGATTCATTAATTAACCCCATCATCCCTGAATCTGAGCAGGTAAGTCTGTGCCACAATTTCTCCTGCCTGGGTGGCTATAGGGAGAAGTGCTTCCAGGAGACAAGGCTCTCATTGGAAGCCAATCCAGGATTCCTTGCTGACCAGCAGTTGCTGGTGCTCTGGAGGACAGCTGCAGCTGGTTCTCAGGAATCCTGGAGCTCTCAAGCAGACCATCTCCTGGGCACCAGTCCTTTGTGTGATGTCCCCAAGCCAAAGACCACCCCGTCACTAAATCCCTCCACCCTAAGGGCACAGTGATCCACTCACCATGATGGTGACCCCTTCAAAATGGCAGAAACAGGACAGGTACAAGGATCCACAGACCAGGTGTAGAGGGTGCCCTCCTCTGGGGTTCTCTTGCTTCCTGTCTCAGAGAGGCAATGAGACAGCAGGAAGGAATCTGTCAGGCCCAGTCCAGTGGAGCCTGCCCTTCGCCCACTACCAAATATGACATGGAAGTGGGCTGGACATTCTTGTTCAGAAAGGGAGCATGGCCCAGAACTCTGAGAGGCACAGACTACCCTGATTCTGCCTCTGCCTTGCTCTCATGCCTGGCTCTTCCCTGCAGAGTCCCCTGTCTCCTGGGACCAGGCCTCTGACCTTGGTGAAGCCCTTTCTTGACCCTCTGCCCTCCCTCTGGCTCTATTTGTTTATAAATAGGCCCATTTCTCATCCTGCTCCTGCACTGGGCTCCACACCCTGGCAGATGCAATGTCAGGATTCCCTTCCCAGCCAAGGACAGACAGAGCAGGGCCCAGCCAGCTCCTGGAGGTCCTCCTGCAAATAGCAGCTCACTGGCTCAGACACTGCCAGCCTGTGTGATAACCACCCGTGGCTGCTGTAAATGACCATATGCCCCAGCTCCGTGCATTATGGAGGGTGGAAGCTGGAAATCATGCAAGGTCACATGACTCCATGCAAGGAATCCTTACTATTCCAATTGTGGCAGTCCCACTGGCCCTTCAACCTCTGCCTCCCTGTCACGGTGTCTCTTCCTTTCTGCCTCTCTCAAATGTCCCTCGCTTATGAAGGCACATGTGTTGCTGGGGTTAGGGCTGGCCAAGATGGTTGCATCATCTCTTTATCATAACCTCACTGGCAGAGAACCTTTCCTCAAATAAGGACATAGTCTCCAAGTCTGGGCCTTAGGCTGTGGACTTGATTTTGGGAGGGGGCAGGGTTCACAATTAAACTACTCACAACATGTCAGAAATGAAATTTACTGAGTTGGTCACTGACAGTGAGTCACACCAGGAGAGTCACACTAGGAAGGCTGAGAAAACCAGCACAAGGTATAGATCCATCCAGAGTGCAGGATGCCTCTGTCCTGTTGTCCAGGGTGCCCCAGGCTACCTAGGTAGTGCTGGTTCTGAAGACAGCTCTTTAATGGTGACTAACACCATCTAATCCCAGGGTTAGGGAGGAGGCTGGATGTCACCTTGGGCTGGGCAGTACTGGGTCTGGTGGATCAGCTGCCCAGCTATCGGCTGGCTTAGTGAATCGTCAATAGATCCGGTTGAGCTAAGACAGCTGGAGTTGGCAGGCCACACAGAGACGCCTGCTGGCTACTCTGGCTCTCTTGATGATGTGGCATGATTTGTAGCTTGGCACTCTGCCACCACGATGCTCACAAAGTTGATCAGCTGTCATTGTGTCCTGTTCTTTGCTGACTGCAGGTGACCTGGGTGTCCTCCCATGGTGCCTGGAACTTGCTCTATCTCCTCTATCACTATTGCCTGTGGACGCTTGGAAAGGCTCAGTTTCCTTCTCAGTAAAACAGAGGGGCATCCCCACCTGGTAGCGTTGGGGGTGCCAGGGTGGTATGCAGTGTCTGCACACAGGAGGGACGATGCAATGGTTGCTCTGGCTCCAGGTGGGGGCAGCATCATTTCCTCATCATGTCAGATGGCGTCTCCCCACTTGCCATCTTCACTGCCCCCTTTAAGTCATCTGTATTGACTTTCCCCCACCTGTGGCATCACCCAGGTCCTGTAGCTGGGAGTCCTAGATCTGTCACTTCCCCAGCCTGGATGTGTTGATTTTGCACTGCAGTTGGTGAGTGAGGCCCTCAGAGTCAGCCCTGCCCCAGTAGCCTGGGCCTTGCTGCTCCTCTTTCAAGCGATGCACCCCAGACCATGAACTTCAGGCCCTCCCTCCCACCTCAGTCCCTGCTCCCTCTCTCCTCTTCCCTTCTCTCCCCATCCTCCTCCTTCCTCTGCTTTGATGTCAGTCTGTGAAAAGTGCCTACTCCTGAAGTGACGTGCACTTATGTTTCAGACTTGACTGGTGTGCTATAACCACATTGCTGAGGCTCTGGATGGCCTGCAACTACTCTAGGTTCTGAGATCTTTTCTCTCCGGTAAACAGAGCCCCAGCCTGCTCTCCTACTAGACAACAAAGGTCATGATCAAGGGCATTAAGTATTTAGGTTGAGCTTCCGGTGCGACCTCAGGTAAATTGCCTCACCTCTCTGGTCTCCTTTTTCCTCAGCTCTGTAGTTCTTACTTATTCAGGTGGCTGTGTATTAATCCATGCAGAGTTCTAAGATGGTACTATGTGTGTTTTTCCTCAGCTCTGTAGTTCTTATTTATTCAGTGGCTGTGCATTAATCCATGCAGAGTTCTAAGATGGTACTATGTGTGTTAACCCATCATAGAGTTTGTAGGCTCCCGAATGAACAGTTGTGATACTGTTCAATGAGGCGAGTATGGGGTACACTGAGAGGACAAATGGGATCACTTTACTATCTAGGGGTCTTGGATATAGCAGCCCATTCTCTCTGAGTCCATGAGTTGCTTGATTTTCCACAATGTCAGATAGCTTTACTTCTCCTTGGATGTTTGTGCTTAAGAGCACTGGCTCTTCCAGAGGGCCTAGGTTCAATTCCCAGCACCCACATGGAGGCTCACAGTTATCTCCAGTTCCAGAGAATCAAGCACCCATTTCTGGCCTACACAGACACCAGGCATGCACATGGTGCATAGACATGCATACAAGCAAAAAACCCCTCATACACATAAAATAAATAATTTAATAAGTTTATTATCAAAATAACAATTTAATAATATTGGTCTTGAACATTTCATGTTATTTATTTATTTATTTATTGGTTTTTCAAGATAGGGTTTCTCTGTGGCTTTGGAGCCTGTCCTGGAACTAACTCTTGTAGACCAGGTTGGTCTCAAACTCACAGAGATCTGCCTGCCTCTGCCTCCCGAGTGCTGGGACTAAAGGTGTGCACCACCACTGCCTGGCCACTTCATGTTATTTATAAATATTTTATAACATTTTGTACACGAGTCCCTTAATTCTCTTCCATTTTCTGATATGCTATTGGGAGCTTGCCAGGAGCTATGAGACCATTTCCAAGACCTGGGAAGTAAGATAAACAGCTCTGATGATGGTTTCTGGAGCCAGGTTGCCCCTTCTAGTGTCCTCCAGTGGTTGCAGGGAAGGGTCCTGTTTAAGGAATAACCTTCTGGCCACAGTGAATGTGTGCTCCAAGATTGGGGCATGTAAAATCAGGCAAGGTAGGGATACTGGCTTGGAGACTTGACTTGTCATGGCCAGCCTGGATGACAGGCATGGAGGCATCTTACTATGAAGACCATGTCAATGGTCACCATGCCAATGGTCACCATGTCAGTGGTCTGACTGGAGTTGTTCCCCAAGCTGTGGGCAATAAGCTTTCCTCCTGCTGGGAGAGTGGAAGCTCTTTCATTGCTGGCAGTGGACTCTGGAGGGGTCTGTCCTCCCGATGTGAGCGGTGACCACTCCTTTCCATTCCCTTTTACGTGTCTCTAGTTTGCCTCTTTTGCTCTGCTCCCTTTCCAGGCACTGGCTGGGACCTGCTTACACTGATTTCACCTCTGGACTTGCACCATCACTGTGAGCTTCTTACTGCTGACCCCACAGCATGGCTGCTGATGTCGGCCATAATGAACCAGAGCTCTTCTAAGCTCTCTAGACTTTGAGCTGTGGCTGCTGACCTCTTGCTGGAAAGGCCTAGTGGGGGTTGTCATGGTTTGGATATGGTGTCTGTGTGGATGTTGGTCCCTAGGGTGGTGGAGTTGAGAAGGGGTGGAGTCCTTAAGAGCTGGGTCTGGTGGGTGGTTGGTCGGTAGGCCATAGGGCTCCACCCTTGGAAAGATTGGTTCTAGTTTCAAAAAGTGAGTCAGTATTCATGAGAGTTCATTGTCACTAATGAGGCCACCTCTTTGCTCCTTCGCATGCTGCTGCTTCTCTTCCCACTGTTCTGCCAGGCTACACTGTATCGAGAGGGGCCCTCACCAGAGCCCAAACATAGAGTCACTTTGTCCTGGGCTTTCAGGTTCTAAAAAGTGAGCTGAATAAACACCTTTGCTTTACAGAATCCCAGCCTCAGGCATTTTGTTACAGCAATACCAAATGGACTAACTCAAGTCCTTGCAGGCATCATCCAACATCTCTACCCACATGCTTGTCTGGCTGGAAGGACGCCACACCCAACACTGAGTGGATTCTCATTGCATTGAACACCCAGTGGATTCTCACTTCACTGAACACCCAGTGGATTCTTATTGCACTGAACACCCAGTGATTCTCATTGCACTGAACACCCAGTGGATTCTCATTGCACTGAACACCCAGTGGATTCTCATTGCACTGAACACCCAGTGGATTCTCACTTCACTGAACACCCAGTGGATTCTCACTTCACTGAACACCCAGTGGGTTCTCATTGCACTGAACCCCCAGTGGATTCTCATTGCACTGAACACCAAATGGATTCTCACAGAAGTCCTGATCACTTTTCATCAAGTCCAGGCCACACATTTCAGGAGGGCCACAGTTCCAGATCAGTTTGCTGCTACTTTTCTCCCCCAGAGAAAATAAAGAGCCAGAGGAACCTGCCTAGAATGCCTCAGTGCTCCACCATGCAACCGAGACATGCTCAATGTTCAACACCAGCTGACCTGAGCTGGAGGCAAAGTTTAATCATTTTTCATCGCTGCTAATGAAAGAAACACTGCCTTTGGTGGGTGGTTCAAACTGCCCAAGAAATGAATTCCAAGTCCCAGGTGAGAACTCTAGACCTGGAAGGTCTTGGATCAACTAATGGCGCACCTTGTGCACATTTTAAGCCTCCCAATAATATCCACGCGTGTGGCCTAATGGTACCGTAGAGATTTCAGGGTTGGTACATATATTAGTCACTGTAATTAAAATCCTGGAGTTATATTATATGTTATTTGTATGGCAGTTTGTGATGTGTTTAATGCCCCCAGCTTCAAAATTATTAAAGCTACTGTCCCTGGGCTGGCCAAGGGACAAGCAAAGTACGAGTGTGCTCTTGCTCCCCCTCACTGGGGCGAGCGGAGAGGAGGAGGCGCCTGGGACTCTCTTATAAAGAGACCAAATGCCAAATAAAGGAATTCCAGCTGTGAACTAGCAAAGTTGAAATGGTTTGTTGGGATCATTAATATTGCAATGAAAACTAATTAAACCTGGAGCTGGAAGGAGTTCATTAGTGGTTTGGAGCGAAGGGTTCTTCTGCCGAGTCTGTGAGAGCTTGGTGTAACTTGGGGCGTTGTCAGCTGGGCCTGGGGATCATGAGGCTCCCCAACTTTGCACTTGTGACTGGCACTGGTAGACAGGAGCCCCGAGATCCTTTGAGTACTGAAGTCCCTTTCTCCCCAAAGGGACCTAGGCTTTTCGTCTGGGGGTGGACACCCCTTGTATAATGCTGAGAATACACTTTGTGGCTAGGGAAGGAAGGGGGCCAGCAGGCTCCTTTCCAAGCAACGTGACTCAATCCAAACCACTTGCAGTGGAAGAGACCTATCACTTTGACTGTGTGTGTGTGTGTGTGTGTGTGTGCGTGTGTTACACACTGCCAAGTGCTGTTAGCCTTATTTGTTTCCTCAGGGGTCCTGAGAACACATGAAGCTGGGATGGAATGGTGGTAGTTGGTATAGGGGAGGAGTTGGAGGAGAGGAAATAGGAGGTGGTTTATCAAAACATATTATATGCATATTATAATCCCCAATCAATTAAAAAATAAAATACACTCCAAGAATTCACTAATTCTATGGAAATTAAAAAAATGTTTTATTATCTCTCCCTGAGTTCAGATGCTAAGGTGGATTTAGTGAAAGATATTTATTAAGAAAGGCCCTTGGAACCACACTCCCACCCTTTAGTAGGAAGGGCAAGGGGCAGATGTGGACAGAGGGAGAAATCAGCTATGATCCTAACCAGCTGATGCCCCCAAGAGATGTGGTGGGGTGCCATACAGAGTGTCTTGATTTTGTGGGGCTTGTCAGTTTTTCATCCCTGGATTTCATCTGTCACAAGATGGAGATGTCTTCAAAAGGGCAACTTACAGTCTGCTCACCAACAGCATCACTAAAATCTGGTCAGCAGGTCCTTCTGCAGGGATTCTTTTTTTTTCTCTTCCTTCCTTCCTTCCTTCCTTCCTTCCTTCCTTCCTTCCTTCCTTCCTTCCTTTCTTTCTTTCTTTCTTTCTTTCTTTCTTTCTTTCTTTCTTTCTTTTGATGCAAACAGCATCAGGCTTTATTGTAGTTGTTTAATGAGCTAACCCCATGTTAGCTCGGGCCTTTCACCCATCCACCATGGCAGATGGCTAGGAAAGACGCCGAGAACCCACGGCATAAAGATCTTATAGGGCAGCATAAGGGGAGTGTCTAGGGGTATGCACAGGCTCAGGATTGGTGTGCCTCCAGGTTTGGAGGGTTTGCCCTGTGTTGATTGGTCAACTGGTTGTTATGGCCCATAGGCCCTCCCAGGGGGTTGCTATGCTCTGTGCGTCATTGCTGTGCACTTGTCCGTAAAGCACACCCAGAGCCGTAAAGCATAACACCACCATCTAACTTCTGATTGGTTCTTTGCCACAGGGCAGGCATCTGACCTTCTAGTGACCAAGGCAAGGTCAGGCAAACACGTGTTAGACTGTCATGGCTGCCAAAATGGGCAGGAATCTGACCTCCTAGTGACCAAGGCAAGATCAGACAAGCACGTGCTAGGCTGCAGGGACTCTTGATGGCACACTATGTTATCCCCTGAGGTTTTGGTCATCTCAGTCTTCCTTGACCCTCATGAAGTACTTGGATTTTTGTTTGTTTGTTTTTGAAAGAAGTCATTTCTTTAATTCTGGTCAGGATTGAAAGGGTCAGGCGGGCCAAGGACCCACTACCCACTGTGTTAAATCCCTGGTGCTCTTGCATACATGATCATTTACAGAAACAAATATGGAAAACCAGCAAGGCTTTCATGATTGTGGAGTTTATCTGACCATGATCAAATGTGTCTGAGCACCCGGTGTGGCTCCGAAATTGCACCCAAAGTTTCTGGAAGTATTTGTTTTGGTCTCAGAGATGAAACGAAAGGCTGTGGGAGACGCTGACTCCCTGAGGCCTCCCAGGACCTCCTAAGAGGCCCTCCCATCTCTAAGCCTGTGTACACGCCCTTGCTCAGGTCATCCATCTACCTATAGTCTTTCTTCTTGTAGCTCTCATAGGCTTGGAGGACAAACAACTCCAGGACCATGACGAAGAGGACCACCTTAGAATGAGCATCCTGAGAATGGAGTCAAAAGGCTTTGGTTACCACTAGATACTGTCCTTGGGTGCTGAGCTGGTACAAGTCTGTGGTTGACACCTTAGGGTTCTCCAAATTCCTATGTGTTGGCCTAGGAGAAGCATTACCAGGTATGACTTTAGTCTTGATCCACTCTGGTGTCTGGGGCATACCTGGCCCAGCAGTACCTGGATAATTGAAGCTGTGTGGAATGGAATGCGACATCCACTTCAGGGCCAGGCTGGTCGACAGCATTGCCATGTGCTGGCAGTTGACTTTTTAATATTTGTTTTAATATATTTGTTAATGGTGATAGATGTTTGTTAATGGTGATAGCATAGTCCCATTTGACACAGGAAGAAGTAATTAAGGCCTGGAATGTGAAATAAACAGCACGACTAGAAGGGTGACTCCCTCCTTCCCCTCCCCCTTACCTCTTTCTTGGTACCAAAACAATGGGGGAAGCATATCTGGTAACAGCCACACAGTCCCTGCTACAAATCACAGCATCCCACCCATACCCACAGAAACCAGCATGGCTTTGTTTCTTTCAAATCCTTTTTGAATTCCCAACTCAAGCAGTCGCTGTGGTAGGAGATTGTCACTGGTTTCAAGAGGAAGAACTAGACTTTTTATCAGGTTGACTATATTTGGCCCTGACTTTGAGGACAATCCAGTGAAGTGGCCTGCTGTCCACACCAGGGTTTGGCTGTGAGACTCTGGACATACACATCTAGTGTCCAGATTGCTAGCAAACAGCTAGACAAACAAGGGGGAAAAAGGAAGAAAAGAAAATAAAGAAAAATTTCTCTTCTTCCTTTTCCTCTTCTTCCTTCTCCTTCTTTTGAAATATATACTCATGGTTGGCCTAGAACTCACTATATAGATCAGGCTGGCATCTAATTCATAGAGATCCACTGCCTCTGTTTCCCAGTGCTGGGATTAAAAGCATGTGCCTCCATGCTTGGCTATTTTCTTTTTTGATGATCATTAAATCCAACACTTCCCAGTGTGGGAGGTCCTAGGTGACAATGGTTTGCAGAAATTTCAGTGTGTCATTCTCCTCAGTCCTAAGGAATAGATAGCACTTGACGCCAGACAGTTGGCCAACTCCAACCATAGGCAACTCCCACCCCCTGTTTAATGGCATGCCATATGTGTGCCATGACCTATGAAATGTTGGACATATTGCTTAAGTTTCTTTGAGTGGTAGAAGAAAAGAGCACCTGGAAGCTCAAAAAAGAGGCAGGGGCATTCTTGTCCTGGGGCAAACATTTTCTCCTACGTCAAAGTCAAATCCCATGTCTTAGAAGAAATGGCTTCATTTCTGCCAAACAGCACAGCAGGATCCTAGCAGCAGAAGCTCTGGAGATTTCCTCATTGGAGTGTATGCTCACTTTGGGTCTGAAATACTCCCCAAAAGCCTGTGTGTTAAAGTCTTCATGTCTAGCTTGGTACAGTTGTGGGTGTGTGAGTGGAAACTCTAAGATGTGGAGCCCAATGAAAGGACTTCTAGTCCTTGGAGTCTGTCTTACCCCAGCCCTCATGCTCCCCCCCTCTCTTTTTTGGCCTCCTATCCATGGGGTGAGTAGTTTTACAATGCCACATGATCCCAGCATCATGTGCAGATCCAACACTCCTATTGGAGGCCTGAAAACAACGAATCTGCCCTATCGTGGAAACCTCTTTTCTCTTTATAAATTGACTCATCTTAGGCATTTGTCACAGTAAAGGAAAGCTGATGATCTCTTAGTTCATTTTCTAAAGCCTATGACTAAAAACATGGAGAGGACAGGGTTTATTTTAGCTTATATGTCCTGCTCACAGTACCCAATGAAGAGACGTCAGGGAAGGAACTCAAGGTAGGCCTCCTGGAGGCAAGAACTGAAGCAGAGGCCATGGAACACTGCTTACTGGTTTGCTTTCATGGCTTGCTTAGTCTGTTTTGGCATATGATCCAGAACCACCCACAGTGGACTGTGCCCTCCCACATCAACCATCAATCAAGGCAATGCTCCACAGACTTGCCTACAGTCCAGTCTGATAGAGACATTTCCTCAGTTGAGGTTCCCTCTTCCCAGATAACCCCAGCTTGTATCAAGTTGACCAAAAACTAAGTAGCACAGATGGTTAATACACATTTGCAACTTGGAAAGCTATAGAATCACCCAGGAGACATACCTGGGGGCATGTCTGGAAGGATGCTTCACAAAGGTTTAACTGAAGCTCGAAGACCCATCATGACTGTGGGTGGTATCAGCCCATAGGCTGGGGTCCTGACCTGAATAAAAAGAAGAAAGCACGAAATACCAACTGTCATCCCCCTCTGCAGTTAACCCTGCTCATTATCCCATAAGTGCTTATAAAAATATAATTATTTAATTACATGTTTGATCTACATAGTATATTTTATGTATTGTATAATCATCACTATCATAATTTTAATGGTAGCTAATTCTTTTTAATTGAAAACAGTGGTAAAAGGATTACTTAACTATCTTCTCTGTTTTACTTCAAAATTAAGCTCAGAGGCTGGGAATGTAATTCAGTGGGAGAGCACTGGTCTTGCAAGTATGTATCACAAATACACATAAACAGTGACACAGAGACATACACACATGCAAAAACACAGATATAGCACTCACAGACACACAGGCACACACATTCACTAAACCTAGTAACTCTTGCTTTTTTTATTCCTACGGGTAGCAGATGGAGGGAGTGAGCAACAGGTTCATGGGGCATCTCTCAATGTTCCCAAACATCAGCTGCCATTCTCACTGCCAGAAGGAAAGACTACATGCCCAGGACATTTGGGGGATGGTTTACAGTGCCTGAAGAAGATTCTCCCTACTTTACCAAAGTCCCCCAAAGTCACGGTTTCAGGGGAGTGGGAAATTCCACAACTCACACCACTTCCTGGGTGACCATTAGGAAGGTCAGATCGTTTGTGGTCAGCCTCCTTCCTCTGCAGCAGAAGAGACAAATAACATTTCAGTGGATTGAACAAGCCTGGGTCAGGCAACCCAGCCACAGGAAAAGCAGTCTGATGGTGGCACTGTGGGACAACCTCCCCTCTTCTTTGCACCTTCAAATAGCTTTCTTCAGAGTCACGCTATGGTTCAAGTTGGGTGACAAAGCTCCAGCCATCAAGTCTGATGTACAGGTGTTGCAGAAGGAAGGAGGTAGATGACAGGTACTGTGGCTGTTCTTCTGGATGGATACAGACTTTCCAGTGTTCCCACAGAACAGTTACATGATTACCATGCAAGTGCAAGGGAGAGAGGCCAGTGACATTTAACGTTGCCTCTTCTCATGGCTAAACAAGCCAGGGCTCTGTGACTAGGGAGAAAAGCAGCATGACAGTAGGTAAAGACAGACAGAGTTTCTGCCAGAAGACAAGCCATGCCCGGCCTTTCATTCACGGAACTCCTGGCAGCAGCTAGGTCCTTGTTCAAGGGACAATTACTCACAGAGAGCCTACCCTGTGATGGCAGGGGTTCCAGAGGAAGTGGGTACCTTCTCAGGGAGTCTTCTGTCTAGGTCTTGGCCACCGTGTCGAGATGAGCTTTTCTGCTGAGTGGATTCAGCACCTCTGGGGCCATTCGCTTCCAATCTCCAGGGTTCTGTGGCTTTCAAAGAGTGGAGTTCCTGGTGTGGTCAGCTGTGTCCTGAGGTGACTGAGTCTACTGATGCTGGTCATCATAAGAAAGCTGTGGCAGAGGTAGGGTTCCTAGAGGAGGCATAAGATATAGTACAAGCTGAGTTCTGGTTTCAAGCCCTGAAAGCCAACATGAGCTCATTTTCCTCATCTGCCCAGTGGAAAAGGCAGCACTTGCCCTGCAGGACTGTTCTGAGAATTAGTGACCAGCATGAAATGTTGAGGCTCTCCTAGTACTGTGATCTCCAGCAGCCCCAGTAGGATGGTCTACTCTGTGGGCATAGCAGGCTCCTCAGATCAAAGCTGTCATAGACTGGGAAAGTGAGGAGACAGAACATGCTGTCTGTATCTGTTCCCCTTCATGGTGAACCTGTCTGTCCAGTGACTTAAGAACAGTGAGATACCTATGATGCAAATGGGTGTTTCAGTTCTACCCACACCAAGTTATGGGAGCACCACTGTGAATGGAGCTCCTCACCCAGGCCCTAGAGGGCCCAGATCAACATGGAGTTCCCCATGCCATACAACTAAGCCTAAACTTCAAGGAAGTTGCCAGTTCTCTTCATACACCAGTTTTCCCTGAAAACACAATGTCCATAGCAGTCATTCAAAAAGAGCTCGTTCTATCTGATTTAGCCTGAAAACAAAGGCCCCACCTGTCGAAGCCTTTTCAAGAAAAGCATAAATGGCCCATTGGGAACCTGCAATAGCCAATCTACTTTTAAAGTTTGCATTATTTTATTTCTTTGCCTTCACCATTCTTGCCGTCATGCTCAGTCAGATATTCTACTTTAGTAAAGAATCATAAATAAAATCTAATTAGACCATTAAACAGTGGTAATAACATCTTTATACATAAAGACTCAATCCTAGAGAAAGTCAATGTGTGAAAGGAGTCTTCCTAGTCCTCCCTCTCCCCCAAGTATCTTCTAGGTCCTCTTCCCCCATCCATCTTCCTGGCCCCCCCACTATCACCATGCATCTTCCAGGTCTTCTCGGTCTCCTGGTTACACCAGCACTTCATTTTCTAGTTTGGCTAAAGGACCTGGTTCCTGAGGGTGCAAAGCTCTGGATGTGTGAAGTGAGTTTCTGTCCTCTGAGGGGAGAGTCCTTAGTGGCTGCTTCCTGATGGAGGTAGGGGGCCAGGAGGAATGGCCCAAGCAGCAATACCTTGAAGGCCTTTGTATCTCAGTAAACCTCTTGCATCATAGTACTAAAAGCATCAGAAGTTGACTTTGTGAACAAGTGAGTCCATCATTTTGTAAAACACCCAAACTCTTCCAGGCCTGATATAGTTTGCCTGATGGGAATGTGTCACTGGGGGTGGGAGTTGGGATGGGGGTGTCTTCCTAGGTCCCAAGCAGTGCTCCTGAGTGGGATCATGAAACAGCCTCCAACAGCCCTGCCTGGGGCAAAGACATGGGAATCACAACCTCAGGAGCCAGATCTGGGAATTTGCAATTTTTAACTAATTATTTTTCATACAATACAGTTTGATCACATTTCCCCTCTTCCTCCGCTCCTTCAAGATCCCCCCTGCCACACTTCATTTCTTTCAATACGGAATGTTACTGGGTATATCAATTACACTCCAGGGTAGGCCCCGTGCCAGGAGTAGTTGACCAGCACAAAATGAACTCCATGTTTGTTTGTTTGCTTTTTATTATTGTTGGTTTGGTTGAGGGATTTTTGTTTTCATTTTGTTTTGTTTTGGAATCTGCATTTTTTCAGTCTTCCAGCTGATTCTTCAGCACATTGCAGTTTGAGCTGGTTTGGGATCCTGTTCACCCTGGCTTTGCTGTGATCTTAAGTGAAGACCTGCAATCCTGTCATCAAGGAAGGGAACAGCCTGCTCACCTCACAGCCTAGGGGGACCACACCTGATGATGACAACAGAGGCTGCTTTGGAGCAGAAGCTCTCACAGGCTCTAACTAAGGAGAAGCTCCAGGGCACTCAAGCACTCAGGCATGCATGCGTGCACGAATGCACTCACCAGAGAGTTAGAGGCTCACATGAGAAAGCTCCAAAGCATTGCCTTTTGCTCTTCAGGGAAGTGTATTGTCACAACCACAGTGTTAGAGTCTGTATCATAGCAGTTGTCTCCCAAACTCTTTCGTTTTAATCTGTCACATGTCCACTGCCCAATTACTCTCATATGAAATGATACTTTGGGAGAAGTGAAGTGAAAGACCCAGAGATTTCTCTGTATTATATCTTGTCATTGCATCTGAATCTCAATTTCCCAAACATTAAAACAAAATAACAAAAAACAAGCCTTTGTCCAAAGGACTGAGTCAGTGTAGACTGTATTAAGTCATCAACAGTGAAGGTATTTGGAGCATAACAGTGCTGGGCTGTCTGTGGCCAGATTCTCATCTTCTGGGGCTGCACTCCTATTTTTAAAACTCAGGGGTGATGAAATGGAATTATTATGTTGAGAGGTATGTTCAAAGGCTCCTAAATTTGTGTACTCATTACAATTTTTTTTAAGACAGGGCCTCATTATGTAGCCCTGTTTGGCCTGAAGCACTCTATGGCTCAAACTCATAGCAATTCTCCTGCCTCTGCCTCCTGAATGCTGGGATCAAAAGGCATGTGCCACCACACCCTACAAGAACTTGTCTTATTGAATTGTCACATTCAGCCTTAAAACAAGAATGAAATAGCCCCATCCTCATTGCTACTGTGGCACAGGTGGGACAATGACTTGGTGTACCACTGACCTACGTCCTGGGACCCACGTTCTCATCTTTATTTGAAGCGAGGTATTTTTTTCTCTATGTCCACGATCTATATAGGTTCCATGGTTAGTATGTCAGTGTTTTCCCATGTGCTGTTTCTGTTGTTGATTCTGCAAGCCTGGCCATACCCCAGTAGCAGTAATTGTTGACATGTGTTTATTTCTTTCTTTCCTGAGGTTTCCTTTACAAATAAAAATACTATTTGATGATTCATCCACTCCTTTCCCCTTGGGTGTGATGTTCCCTTTATCATCTTCTGAGTCTTACATATTTTTGACATTCCTTTTGTGTATGCTTAGCCTGTTCTATTGATCTGTTTGCACATTCTCCTGCCAATAAAACACTTAATTGTTGGAACTTCACGGCGTACTTTAAAATTTGGCAAAGCAATTCCCCCTGCTTTTGAAAAATGCTTCCAACATTTCTCATTTGTTTAATTTTTCGTAAGTTCAGAATTATTTTTATAAATACTTGTTTCATTAAAATATTCCACTGGTATTTGGTAGGAATTCTGCTAGCAGTATAATTGGAGAACAGTGGGCACTCACTCATGTTTTCATCTACTGGTGCCTATTAATGAGACTATATGGCAACTTTGCAATATACTTGAAATTTCTTTTCTTCACATATTAAAATATTATTTTATAGATTCTTCAGACTTTTGTCAGTTACTTGTGTTGCTGACACACATGCCATGTGGTAATTTTTCCTGCTTTGAAAACCTATTCTGAAACGAGTAATGACAGCACAAGTCAGTATCTTAGCAGTTAGGAGGCTGAAACAGGAGGATTGAGAGTTCAAATTCAGCCAAGCATGGCTTGGGAGCAAAATACAAACAAACCAAAAGCAAAACAAAAACAAAAAACAAAGCAGAATTCTATTAATCTAGTGTGAGGCAGTCATTTTGTTACTCTGCTGGCTTCATGGCTCTCATTCCCCATGCAGCATGAAGCCTCTGCCATACACTCCCATAGTGCTGGTCACCAAACTATGTACATCTGTCTCTTTCTCCCCCTTCAGTGTCAGGGTTACAGATACCCAGTTTTGTATGTAGGTTCTGGGTCCCTGAACTCAGGTCTTCAAGCTTGCTTGGCAGGCTCTTTACCAACTGAGCCAATTTTCCCTGTCCCCATTTCTTTTCTTTTTTCTTTTTCTTTTCTTTTTTGGTTTTTTGAGACAGGGTTTTTCTGTGTAGCTTTGGAGCCTATCCTGGCACTCACTCTGGAGACCAGGATGGCCTCAAACTCACAGAGATCCACCTGCCTCTGCCTCCTGAGTGGTGGGATTAAAGGCGTGCACTACGAACGCCCGGCCCCATTTCATTTTTTGAGACTGTGTTTTGCTGGATTGCTCAAGCAGCTTTCAGCATGTGGTCTCAAATGATCGCCCTGCCAAGACTCCCCGTAGCAGGGACTACAGGTGTGCAACCTGATGCTAGAACTCACTCTGTAGACCAGGATGACTTTGAATTCTGAGATCCTCCTGTCTCTTCCTATGGACTGCTGGGATTAATGGCATGTACCACATGTTTGGCTACACCTTGTTTTATGAAGCTGGGTCTTTTTTTTTTTTTTTTTAGAAAATCATTCTGTATTAGATAATAGTCATTAGCTTTCATGAAAACTCAATTCATATAAGGTTTCTCATAAATTCATGATATCATCATGTATATCAAATCATATGTACATTTACAACTTATTTTGAAGTTTTTATTCTTTCAATAGATTAGATAATTTCATATATTATTATTCAATTTACATTTTTTATTCTATTATTTTTATCAGATCTGACAATGTTTCTTAGAGGGATGATATTACAGGTATAATGTTTCCGGATAAATCTGTAAGTATAAATAATGATAATGTCCCAAGGTTTCTTTCTTCTCTATATAGCGATATAATAAAAAGGCTATCTAGGAACCAATGATGTCAACACATTTCTCTTTCAAATTGCTCATTTGCTAGTATTTTTATTCTTTTCTCATATATTATACACTGACCATATTCCCCTCTTTGCCCTCCCACAGACTCTCCCCTGTCTTCCCCAGAATTACCCTCTTGGCATATCACCTCAGAAAATGTCAGGCATCCCAGGAACATCAAGCAAACATGGAATAATATGCTACTATATGACTGGGTAATGCAGCAGCAGGAGGAAAAGGGTAGCGTAAGTAGGCCAAAGAATCAGTGACCACCAGCCTTCCACAGTTAGGAAACCCACAATGACCTCAGGCTTCTTAGCAATAACATATATGCATAGGGCCCGGCTAAGATGTGTACAGGCTCCCATATCTCTGTGAGCGCCTGAGTGCCAGTCCATTTCTCTGTGTGCAATGTTCGTGTGCTGACCTTGACCACTCTGATTCTTCTGATTCTTCTTTTGCATGTATTTTTAAAATGTATACTGGCATGAAATGAAAAGCTGGAGCAAATAGTAAATTTCTAACCTTGTATAACCTACCAAAACTGAAAAGAGAGCATACAAAAACCAAAGCAGATCAATAAAGAGAAACAAAGTTCAATATTCATTGAGAAAAAAATTGAAGAAATAATGTTGGTTCAGTGACATGATCAGGTTGTATCTAATTAAATAGCTGAAGATGTGCCCCAGGAAAACCCCCAAAACTCACCCATACTACTAAGACTATTGCTTATATGGAACCATATTGTTAGGCCTTATTCCTGAAGAAAGACAAATGTGTGTGAGCCAACATGGAGAAGTTGAGCTGGTGTATACCTAGAAGCTTCACCACTCCTGAATTTCAATCATGACACAGGAATGTACTCTGCATTCTAGTGAAGGAGAAAGACAATCATCAATATCACCCAGCCAGAAACCCTAGGACAACAGTTACTAATTGACCAAATAGACTGAAACAATAATAGCTTAAATACTTTGTCAATAACTAACCACTCTCTGATGGGTTTTAAGCCCTCTCCAGGAGATGTAAGCCATAAGTGACACTTGTAAAGTATCCAAAAATCTGAGCAGATAGATCATGGGCCTATGGAAAAACCTGGTATTATTACCCTGCTAAAGGAGCATAGTGATAAAATGACTCTTGATGACATACTGCTATACTGAGAGATTAATGTTTCAAACAACCCACACCAGTGAAACACGCTCAGAGGATATGGAACTACCACAGACTCATAACAATGTGGAGAAAGTGTGAGACCTTGTAATACTCAGTTCTAAATGGGATGGCCTCATGAAAATTATGCCTCAAGGTTCAGGGAGCTATTGAGAAGGAAGCTGGGTCTTTAACTGGGACCTGGGGCTCACTGAGCAGGCCAGGCTGACTGGCCAGCAAGCTCTGAGGACCTGCCTCTCTGTATCTCCAGCACTGAGATTCCAATCATGTGCCACCAAACACAGCTTTTTATGTGTGTGCTGGAGAACAGATTCCCCGCCCTTATAGCAAGCACTTTTACTGACTGGATACCCCACACTTATTCATATTTTAAATCTGTAAGAGAGCCAACTTTGTGTTTAGTTTTAACCATGCCTTTTTAGTATCTGTTAATATCAACATTTAATCCAACTCATCGATATACTATTTATTTAATGTTTGTACTATGTGTTTAATCTCTCTTATTTCTTAGTTACAGTGATTTCGATCAAGATAGAGATTATTATATTGTACTATGATATTGACTTTCTAGTACCCAACAGGACTTGCTACACAATTTTCAGGGCCCTGTAAAAAATCAAAACATGGGAGCCTCACTTAAACATTATTAAGGAATTCAAGGTCATAACAGCAGAGATTCAACCAAGCGCAGGGTCCTTCCCGTGTTTCTGCACAGGGCCAGGAGAAGGAAGTTAGTCCCAATTTTTATATCTAAACACAACATTGAAGTTATCCCAGGGATGCTATTGGTCAAGTTTTAATTTTAAATTTATATTAATTAAAAAATGAGCACTGTGCCTTTCCCACCCTCCAGCCGAGTTTACTTGCCAGGGGGACTGCTTCTGGGAAATATGTAAGAGGCATGTATGTATGACCATCTGAGTATGACATTCTTGAAATGTTATTCTGGAAAAAAACTAAATCTTAAAAAACTAGACATGAATATCACCACCACTTGGGGTTCTTAATTTTCTAAAGTTGGTTTTTAATAATTTGACTTTTTCCCTCAGATATCTTGCCAGTTTTATATGCATAATTTTACATGCTGTAGTTAGTTTCCTCATGAAGTTTCACAGCTGCAATGGCCCTTCCTCAATCCATTTCATTGCAGGGAGCTGATTCAATTCACTTGCGTCTCTCTTTTCTTCCCCAGCCTTCCCAGGGACTTCTGGAGGCAGATCTCTCACCTACTCCTGCTAGCAGGTTCTTTTTTGCTTGTTTATTTTGCTTGTGGCATTGATGTCTGCTTTTATTTTGACAGTTTCTACTTATATCCTCCTATGCTTTTTGTTGGTTAATCATGCTTTTGTTTAACATTGAATTTTAATGTTTAAAATTATATGCGGTTGCTTGCGTGTGCGCGTGCGCACACGCGCGTGCGCATGCACATAAGCGCAGGTACTCCTGGAGGCTAGAAGTGCCAGTTCCGGAGCTGGAATAACAGGTATTTGTGAACCATCCAGGAGTTGAACTTAAGTTGTTTGCTACAGCTTTTAGTCGCTCAGTCATCGCTCCAGCTCTGTAGCTTCAGTTTATTTATTTATTTATTTATTTATGTCTTAAATATTTTTTTATTTATTTGGGTTAGAAGCAAGATTATTTTACTTGTCAATCCCAGTTCCCACTCCCTCCCCTCCTCCCCTAACACCTGCCCCCCAACTAAAACCCTACCTATCACATATCCTTTCTGCTCCCTAGGGAGGGTGAGGCCTTCCATAGGGGGTCATCTCTCATATCCTTTGGGATAGGGCCTAGGCCCACCCCCATGTGTCTTGGTTCAGGGAGTATCATTTTTGTGGATTGGGCTCCCAAAGTCCACACCTATGCTAAGGATAAGTATTGAACTACAGGAGGTCCCATAGATTTCCGAGGTCTCCTCACTGAAACCCATGTTCCTGGGGTCTGGATCAGTCCCATGCTGGTATCCCAGCTATCAGTCTGGGAACCAAGAGCTCCCCGTTGTTCAGGTCAGTTGTTTCTGTGGGTTTTACCAGCCTGGTCTGGACCCCTTTGCTCTTCATTCATCCTTCTCTGCATCTGGATTCTAGTTAAGTTCCGTGATTAGTTGTATCTGCTTCTACTTTCACCAGCTGCTGGATGAAGGCTATACGATGGCATATAAGACAATCTTATATAAGTCAATCTCACTATTGGGGGAGGGCATTTAAGGTAGCCTCTTCTCTGTTGCTTAGATTGTTAGCTGGTGTCATCTTTGTAGATCTCCAGACCTTTCCCTAGTGCCTGATTTCTCTGTAAACCTAAAATGTCTCCCTCTATTATGGTCTCTCCTTTCTTGTTTTCTTCTATTCTTCGCCTGACTTAACCTTTCTGCTCCCTCATGTCCTCCTCACCCCTCCTCTTCTCCCCTTCTCATTCTCCTAACTCCCTCCCCCTCCTCCCATGCTCCCAATTTGCTCAGGAGATCTTGACCCTTTCCCCTTCTCCAGGGGACCATGTATGTCTCTCTTAGGGTCCTCCTAGTTTGCTACCTAGCTTCAGTTTTAAAGTATGTAATTAAAGCACTTATATAAAAGGATTGTTGAAAGCCTGTATAGATGGCTCAGAGGATAGAAGTGCTTGCTGAACCTGCTGACCTGATTTCAATCCCTGGAACTCAAGGCAGATGGGAGGCAGAGGCAGGAGAACTGCCTTGGAAGCTCACAAGTCAGCTAGCCCAGAGCATGCAACCTGGCAGAAACAACAAGGGAGACTGCCCAAAGAGAACCTACTCCCAGAAGTTGCTCTCTGGCCTCCACATTTGTGCCATGGTGTGTGCATGGGCTCTCTCTGTCTCTGCCTCCCCCTGCCCCCCACAACCTGGCAACAAAGCAAAATTAGAAAACGGATTATTGTGGTTTGGATATGACATGTTCCCCATAACCAATGTCTCACACTTGACCCCAGCTGGTGGTGCTGTTTGGGAAGGCTGTAAAACCTTTAGTAGGTGGAGTCTGCCTTGAAGAAGAGAGTCAGGCAATGGGAGTGAGTCTTGAGGGTGCATAGCAGGCATACTTCCTGTTCATTTTCTGCTTCCTGAGTATGGATGAAGTATGACTACCAGCCTCCTGCTCCAGTTCCTGCTATCATACCTTCCCTGTTCATCTGTCTTCCCCACTACGTTGGTCTGTGCTCCTCTGGAACTTTAGACAAAACAAACTTTCCTTCATTAGTTGATTTTGTCAAGGTATTTTATCACAAAATAGAAAATAAGCTAACATAAGGCTGTAAGGAAAGATTATATAAGCATTTCTGCTTCGCTATTCTGTGTGAGCTCTGAAATTCCATGTTTTGTTTCTAAGAATCTATAGTTACAAATCTGATTTCTATGATTCACACATCAGTTAAGACCTCCCAACTGGCTTTTAAATATGCATCGTGTCTCTTCTTACTATAATCTAGAATCTTGAATGAATAGTATTCACCTCTCAGGTTTTTGTGTCTCTTACATAATTGTTCCAAGATGCTTCATGTAAGAGTATTCTCTGTCATAAACCCCAAGATTCACCTGTTGATTCAACCTGACTAACTATTCTCACAGTGTCTAGTTCCCTTAATTTTGTTTAGTTTCTCATATGCAAGCAGGTATCAATGTTGGATTTTGTCAAAGGCCATTTGCATCTAATGAGATGATCATGTGTTTTTTCTTTTGGTTTGTTTATATGGTAGATTACATTTATTGATTTACATATGTTGAACTACTCCTGCTTCTCTGGGATGAAACCTATGTGACTGTAGTGGATGTTCTTTTTAATGTGTTCTTGGATTTTTTTACTGAAAAATTTTGCATCTATGTTCACAAGGGAAAATTCTCTATAATTTTCTTTCTTTGCTGGATCTTTATGTGTTTTGGGTGCCAGGGTAACTGTAGCCTCATAAAATGAATTGGGCAATGTTCCTTCTGTTTCTAGTTTGTGGAATAATTTGAGGAGTATTGGCACTAATTTTTTGAAAGTCTGGTAGAATTCTGCACTAAATAGAATTCTGCATTAATATATTGGGGGACTTTTAGTCATTTCTTCTATTTCACTAGGGGTTATAGTTTTGTTTAAATTGCTTATGTAAACTTGCTTTAACTTTGGTAAGGGTATGTATTGAGGAAATTAACCATTTCTTTTAGATTTTGCAATTTGGTGGAGTATGGAGTATGGATTTCTTCAGTGGCTGTTGTTATATTCCCCTTTCACTTCTAGTTTTGTTGGTTTGGATCCTCTCTCTTCACCTTTTAGTTAATTTGGCTAAGGGCTTATCAATCTTATTTATTTTCTCAAAGAGCCCACTCTTTGCTTAATTGATTTTTTTTGTAATTTCTTGTTTGTTTCTATTTTATTGATTTCAGCCCTGAGGTTGATTATTTTTTCTTATCTACTTTTTTGGGTGTTATTCCTTCTTTTTTTAGTGCTTTCAGGTGTAATGCTAAGTTATTAGTGTGATATTTATCCATTTTTTAAAATGTAGACACTTAGTGCCATGAATTTGCTTCTTAGAACCACCTTCATTGTGTCCTAGAAGTTTGGGGATATTGTGTGCTAATTTCCCCTCAATTCTAGAAAGTTTTTAATTTCTTTCTTAATTTCTGTGCTGACACATTTTTCATTCAATAGTGAGTTGTTCAGTTTCCATGAGTTTGTCAGCTTTCTGTGTATGATACCCAGCTTTAATCCGTGGTGGTTAGATAGGATGCGGAACATTTTGTGAGTTTTCTTGTATCTATTGAGTATGTGGTGAACTTTGGAGGAAGTCCCATGAGGTGCTGAGAAGAGGTATATTCTTTTGTGATTGGGTGAAATGTTTTGTAAACATCTGTTATGCCATTTGGTTTATAACATCAGTTACCTCCAGCATTTCTCTGTTTAGTTTTTGTCTGAATGACCTATCTATTGGCAAGAGTGGGCTATTGAAGTCTTCCATTATCAGTTTGTGAGGTTCAGTGTGTGATTTAAGCTGTAGTGGTGTTTCTTTGTAGTGGTGAGCTTGTATTTGGTGCATAGATGTTAAGAATTCCAATATCCTCTTTGTGGATTTTTCCCTTGATAAGTAGATAGTGTCCTTCCCTATCTCTTTTGATTGATTTTGGTTTGAAGTCTATTTTGTCAGATATTAAAATGGCTACACCAGCTTGCTACTTAGGTCCATTTGCTTGGAATATGTTTTTATCCTTTTACCCCGATGTGATATTTTATCCTTGATGTTTAGGTGTGATTCTTGTATGCAGCACATGGATGAATCTTGTTTTCACAATCAATCTTTTAGTCTGTGTCCTTTTATTGGGGAATTGAGACCATTATATTGAGAGATCTGAATAAGCAGTGTTTGTTGATGCCTGTTATTTTGTTATTGTTGTTGTTGTTGTTGTTGGTGGTGGTGGTGGTGTGTGTGTGTGTGTGTGTGTGTTCTCTTTTGATCTGCTGGTCTGGAATTATTTATTCCTTAGGTTTTCTAGCACCTTTTGTAGGGCTGGACTTGCAGATAGATATTGCTTAAATTTGTTTTTATTGTGGTTTCTCCATTTATTGTGATTGATAGTTTTGCTGGGTATAAGCTGGCATCTGTGGTCTTTAGATTTTTGCAGCACATGTCTTAAGGCCCTTCTGGCTTTGAGACTCTCCATTGAGAAGTCAGGTGTTATTCTAATAGATCTCCCTTTATATGCTACTTGGCAGCTTTGAATATTCTTTCTTTGTTAATGCCTGTTTGGCGTTTTCATTATTATGTGCCCATGGCAATTTATTTTCTTAAACAGTCTATTTGGTGTTTTGTGTGCTGTTGTACTTTGGTAGGATTCTCCTTTTTTAGAATTGTTTTCTATGATTTAGAGAAAAATTTTCTGTGCCTTTGAACTAAGTTTCTTCTCCATCCTCTATTCCTTTTATTCTTTGGCTTGGTCTTTTCGTGGTGTCCCAGATTTCCTGGATGTTTTGTGTCAGAAATTTTTAGATTTAAATTTTTTCTTTGATCAAGGTATCTGTTTTTTTTTTCTATCATGTCTTCAATGCCCGAGTTTCTCTCTTCTATCTCTGGTATTCTGTTGGTGAGGCTTGTCCCTGAGGTTCACCTTTGAGTTCTTAAGCTTTTCATTTCCAGATTTACTTGTTTGGGATTTTATTGATTTTATTTTCACTTTCAAGTCTTGAACTGTCTTATTCATTCCTTCTATTGTTTGTGTTTTCATAAATTTCTTTAAAGGGTTTATTTATTTCCTCTTCAAGAACCTTTATCATATTCATAAGACTATTTTAAGGTCTTTGTCTTGTGTTCAGCTATGTAGCAATATTTAGGGCCTACTCTGGTAGAGTTGCTGGCCTCTAGTGGCTATCTGTTGTCCTGGGTTTTATTAATTGTGTTTTTACAGTGGATCTTGGCATCTGTATTTGGGAAGGTTGTATTCTAGGTGCTGATATCTGGTCTTGTTTTTGTTGGGTGGTGTTTTGTTCCTTGGTTTCTCTTTCCTCTCTGGTTCTAAGAAGCGTGTGGTGGCTGTGTGTTGCCTGTAGGAAATTCTTCTGGGATCCTGATAAGTGTGGGCACTGTGGGTACTGATAAAATATGTTCCTAGGTATTGGGAACTGACACTTAGGAATGAAGATGAGCTAGGAGTAGGCAGTGGGGTCAAAAGGGTCCACAGGAGGGAGAAAACCAGGTGTTCCACCAGGATCTGCTTGGTTACTTGGGAATAGGAGCAGAGAGGGAGGAGAGGCCACAACAGGTGGTCTGCTATAGAGCTCAGAATGAGACTGGGGCCTCAGATTTGGAGGAGAGGAAGGAGAGTGAATATCTGCAGTTAGCCTACTAATTTTCATGGCTGGAATGGCCTCTTCTGATCTAGTTCTTTAATGTTATCCCTCATCTGTCCAGAGCAGCATCTTTTGCTTGATCGCCATTCTCTCCTGTGTGCCAGCCCAGCATCAGGTCCAGCCCTTTACACATGCACAACATTCAATAAATAGATAGTCAACACAGTCAGCATTCATGGATAGGCTAAATAATTTTCCATCCTTTTTTGCCTTGTTATGATTTTGAGACAGAAACTTGCTATGTAGCCTAGGCTGGTCTCGAACTCAGGAGTACTGGGATTACAGGTCTGTGCTACCCCACCAGGCTTTGAATTTGCATCTGACCCATAAAAAAACAACAAACAAACAAACCATGAGGATTCTGCCCTTTCTTGCTCCTGGCAGAGGAGAAGACCTAGGAACTCCATTTTCTTTTCTTTTCTTTCTTTCTTTCTTTCTTTCTTTCTTTCTTTTTGAATTTTTTTGAGTCATGGTTTCTCTATGTAGCTTTGTAGACCAGGCTGGCCTCAAACTCACAGAGATCTGCAGCCTCTGCCTCCCGAGTGCTGGGATTAAAGGCATGCGCCACCACTGACCAGCTAGAACTCCAGTTTCTTCTTTCCTTCCATTCTAAGCAAGGCAGTTCACCTTCTCTTGTGCCCACCTCTGCCTGGCCTGTTCTTTCATTGCTTCTCTACCCTTGTAGGCATAGAGCAGAGCATAGGCAGCCTTGAACTTGAAAGAGTGTCCAGACATCTTGGCCAGCTGAACAACCCTGGGGATAGCAGTTCACTCCTCTACCTGCTTGTAAATGGAGTTCTTAATTGGTCTAGATAGTAAAAAGCCTGAGTCAGATATAGAGGGAAATGTTGAGAGATCACCTGCTTCCTTATTTCTGTGAGGAAAAGTAAGGTCATGCATGTGACACTGAACCTGTGTCACATCCCCATGGCTGCTTTCCAGTTCTGCCCCAAGGGAAGGACAATACAAATGTCATCTGCTAGAAGGTTGTTAATGGGCCATGGGTGTGCCTGAGGTCTTAGGATTTCTATGTGACAGATTCTGGGCCTGGGAAGGGGGATGTGAGTGCTGTCCTAGAACCAGGGTCTGACAGGACACCAGGACACTATGACTCACTGCCCCTTTGCGTGTCAGGGTATCTGCTTCCTGCAGGGGTGGCAACATGAGAGCAGAGGTTATTCTTGTTTAACTGTTGAGACAGAGGCTGAGAAGTTCTCCTGCCTAGGTGCTGCAGAGAGCTGGCAGGGAAATAGGTCATATCTTCAATTAACTTGGGGCCCCTCTTCAGAGAAGCTGGGTGTCTTCTGGTCTAAGACCCTTTGTCCACATCTTCAGCATCATGGATGCTGAGGAGACATCAGTCACATGACCCCCTCAGCTACAAGTGTCTTTCTGCTTCTGAGGATGGTGGTGGTCAGGGGTCTTGACCCCCCAGTTTTAGGAAGAAGAAATCCAAGCAGAGATCTGTGCCTTTATAAGACAAAGAGACCTGGAGCCTCAATTTCCTGTGCCCCCAGATTAGGCCCTAGGATGCCTTTATTCAGCTTCTCTGTCTAAGCCACCATTGATCTTGGACTCTGAGATCTGGCTGCTGTTTGGCAGTCTCTTTGGAGCCTGAGTTTCTGCCCTGGCTCTGGGGAGCTGGGCTTTTCCTGCTTCCCCTAGCTCTGTCACTCTGACCAAGAGGCCAGGGACACAGTAGCTCTGTCCATAATAGGGAAGAAACCCCTAGGCCTTAGATGAGGTGGATAACATCTTGCTATTCTTTCTCCAGTGAGCTCATTCTTCAGGCTAGTCACCTTAACTGCTGTCTACCACAGGCCCTAGATGCACCCATCTTGCCTAGAGGCTGTATATCTGGCCAACAGGAGGCCAGTGTTCTGTTTCCAGGCTACATTCATTTGTTTCTCATATTTCTCATTCTTCCAAGCCATAACCATCAGTTCCCAGGGCCTGACCAGAGTCCCAGGGAGTGTAGGCTAGCTCCAAGGTTTGAGCTTGGCCCTCCTAGCTTGAAGCAGCTGGGCCCAGCCTGACCTAACCAAGAGGCCACAGAGATCCAAACTTGGCTTAGCAAGGCCTCCTAACTGAGCATCCCCAGAAAATATTGGATCTGAACTCCTCTGAAGTAAGAGGAGTACTTTCTCACTTCCCTGGGGTGCCCTGAGAATGAATTATTCACTATTTGTAAAGCACTTTATAGGGTTCGGTATCATTACACAGGGACCACAGCGCTCAGAAGCGGCCCTGGATGCCTGACAGGGTGGTTGTTACTATTAAGCATTTATATAGCACTTTACATTGCTGAGAGCTCCCCCATCATTTATTAGTTAATTCTCCCAGCACTCCAGAGCTGTCAGCAGACTTCAGTTGCCGTCCTCACCCGCCTGGAAATGAGGTTGCTGGGATCAGGGGAAGCCAGTGGTCTAGTCCAAGGTGACCCACTGTTGGTGGTTCAGAGCTATGGGCCCGAGTTGCTGGCTCTGCCTGGACCTGTGAACTAGCTTCACAGGTCATTTCATACAGGCTTGTCATCAACCTATGAGTCTTCCAGGAAGGAACCCTATGAGGTGCTGCTGTCACGAGTGCCTGGGTGATATTCCAGGGGCACCCCAGAGTTATGAGCTGCTGGGACGTAAAAGATTGAGTGCTGGTTTTAGATTCAGAACCTAGCCGTGCAATTTACCAGAACTGAGCCACTAAGCAGATTTCCTAATGTCCTGAAGCACTGGTCCTCAGCGGTCAATTGGGAAGACAGCAGTGAGCATGGTTGCCTTGAAGGCATTGAAAGAAATCAAAGGGAGCCGGTTTGGTCCAACACCCTGAGCTCTAATTACTGCAGTGGCCTGAACCTCTTTAGCTTCAAGGATGACCTGAGCATGCCTGTGATCAATAGAATGAAATGTAAAAGAAACGGGCTAAACCCACCACAATTTCCCTTAAGTGGTTCATGAATTTAATTTGAAATATCCCCCACATTCTATGTTTTGTGTGCTGGTGACATTATTTGGGGAAACTGTGGTGCCTTTAAGAGGTGCTTAGCTAGTACAATAGGTCATGAGCCTATGCTTTGGATATGACAGCATGATGCCTGATCCTGGTTTGCTGTGATGTAGGTAATGTGAGGAGCCTCTCATAGCCTCCCACGTCATGGACTCTTCTGTGTCTCTTATCACCCCATGATGGAACTGTGAGCTAGAAGAAGTATATCTTTGCTTCTGTAAGTTGCTTTGTTCAGGTAGTTTGGTCACAACGACACAAAAGTGACTGATAAAGGTGTGACTAAGCCACACTGGTTGGAATCTTCTCTGCTCTGACATATCCTTTTCATGGTTTTCTTAACTAGCAGGTAGTTACCCTGGGTAACTCCCATGATGCAGGCACAGCTTTAGGAGCAATGGATTGGGTCGTGAACAAAAGATATAAAGATTTGGGTTGTCGTGGCAGAATCTTGAAGAGTGAAGCAGCTGAGAAGATGGGCATGCTTTGTTGACTCTCATGGGAGGCCTTCCCTTTTTGAGTAGAGATGGGGGAGTGGATGGAGGCATAGAAGGGAGGTGGTGAGGGAACAGGAGGAAAGGAGGGAGGGGAAACTGTGGTCTGTATGTAAAATAAATGAAAAAATAATAAGATAATGGGTATAGGCGAGGTGGGAGGAAGAGTAAGTGCAAATACCCAAGGGAGGGAAGGCTTTAGAATGCTGGAGGAGCTGAGGGAAGACCCCCTTAGTGTCTGGAGTGAGGGAAGACCACTGTGCTGGCTGGAGTGAGGGAAGAAATGTCAAAACTGTGGCTGGGTCACAATGCCTAGAGCAGCCCACGTCAATCTCTGAATGCCAAAGAATGGGTGAAGGATTGCATTGCCCATGTAGGTGCTGTGATATAGTCTCTCCTGCTACCCTGTAGCTGAGAGTCTGAGATATAGCTATGTCGGCCTATTCTTGTCCTGGCTCTAAGAAACCAAAAGTGTCTTTCATTAGGGTATGTATGTTGTATGTAGTATGTAGCACCAGTAAGGATGCCCAGGGTAGCCTTCAGGTTCTCACTCAGACCTATGTCACTATGAAATAGCTGTTCGCTCCTGGAGACCTGTTACAAGTCCACGCCCATCCTCTACTGGTCACTATACTCATAAAAACCCAATGCAGTGAAAGGGAGTGACTGGGAGGGGTCTGTAGCCATCCATACATGAGGGCTGGGAACCTGCTTTGCCTCCTGAGACTGTGCAGTGTGGGACTATGAGCTTCTCCCCATCGAGCAAGTCATTCCACTCTTATCTTTCTTGTGGAATTTGTGGTGGTCGAGGGCTAGCCCACTTTCTCATCTGCCTGCTCTCTGGGGAAACCATTCATACTGCGTGAGCTCATCCCAGAGCTAAATCAGTCCTGTGGGGTCCTAGTTCCTCTTCCTCAGCTTTTATAAGAGCTTGGGTGATAGACAGTGCATGGGAATCTGGGAGCTATCTAAGAGGGGCATCCTGGCTGGGAAAGAGTGGGAGTCTGGTGGAAAAATAACATTTCAAGGAAACACTTATAATGTTTACTTATAGAGTTGCAAAATGCTATGTCTGGAAGAAGTCTTCCATTTCCAGATTCCCTCTCACTGTGGCGCAAGACAATGGTGCAATCTCCACACCATGTGTAGTTGAATGGCTGGGCACATCATCTTAACAACACATAGCTTGGAATCTGTGCACAGTCCTAGAGGTGATTTTTTTGAAACACCCTTGTTGAGAAGCTTTTGAGAAAAATTGGAGTGAGGGCTGAGGTTAGAAACAAACCTATAAGGCACTTGCATACTTATACATTAAAAAAATTCCTCAATACGGTAAATTAGGGACAAAATCATTGGCCTCTTTACATGACAAATTTATGATAGCAGGAAGCTTATAATTAATTTCATTTACCATCCTGTCTCCTCTGAAAACTTTTGGTATCTTTTTTCTCACAGTCTCAGCAAGATGCCTATAAATTTACTTGGCTTAGATTCAGAGAGTGCTCTTGAAGGGGATTATATTTTTGAGGTATTTTCATCTCTAGGAACTCTTCATGCCCTGGGCTCCCCACCTGTTTGGACAGACTTTTTACAAGCAGGCAGCAGAATCCATACTGGTTAGTTTAATCAGAAAGCAGATTTAAAAATCATATTCGTTTGCTTCCAGAATCTCCAGGGAAACCGGGGAATGAGCCTTGGCTGCTATACAGCTAGGAAGATTGCTCAAGCAACACGTAGCTTTTCTAGCCAAATACCCCCACTGTGATCACCCACTGCTCCACACCCAGGTCACCAAGGGACTCAGAACCCACATCGGCTGCTGAGAAGAGCCCATAGGCTTTCTGGACAATATTATATGCTGCCATGTGGTCAGAGTTCCCTTCTTTTCTTAAATCTTGCAGAATTGAGCCAGTTTGGTGAAGACTAAGTCACAAGTAAAACCTCATCTACAAGGAAGCCCTGGAAATACAGTTTCTGGCCTATGGGAGTCTCCAGAACAGGAAGTCTAGTGAGAAGGAAGGTCACCCAGGAGCCTGTTCATAAGCTTGGACACAACACCCCTTGTAGCAACAGTTTTCAATATTTCACGGCTAAATAATAGTCCATCGTATGGATAGATTAGACTTTGTTTGTTTATTCACTAGTTGTTGCATATTTGAGTTCTTTCCACTCTGGGTTATTGTGAATAATGGTTCTATGACTGTTTGTGTACAAGTGTGTGTGTGTGTGTGTGTGTGTGTGTGTGTGTGTGTGTGTGTGTGTACACCTTTTCATTTTTCATTGGTAGATAATTGGAGTGGAATTGCCGATCCACATTATAACTGCAAGCCTAATCATTTGGGAAATTTCCATTCTGTTCTCCAAGGTATCACTTTATATTCTTACCAGTAGTGTACCAGGGTTCCCACATATTCCATATCATACCAGTGCTTGTCTTTATCTGACAAGCCATCCCAGGGAGCTTGGTGCACTGTCTCATTGTAGACTTGCATTTCCATGATGGCTAGTGATGTCAAGCATCTGTTCTGGCATTTTTGACTGATAAAACCTGCGAAGGACCATTGGCTCTGGTCAAACTCTGTAGCATATAATATGTAGCTTTCCTTCACTGTTTCCCCCAGAGATCATTCATCTAGAATCTTCACTGACCTAGCTGCATCCATCAGAGCTTGCAGGAGCTACACAGTTCCTCACGCCTCTGGTTCTCTCATCTCCTAGTTCTGGGATTTTGCCCCTTCTGCACCCCAGCCTGGCATCTTCATATCTTCTTCTAAGTGAGGGCAGCTAGAGCCCCTCTGCTGGTATCTAGAAGGTGGGGGAGTCCAGAGATTAAATCCCCTTGTATCAGACCTGAAAGTCCTCTGAATATGGCAAACCCCTCCTAACAGATGGTACATAGTACTATATGTGACAGTCAATTACAGTCTCCTTATTCTATTTGTTCCCTCTGTGCTGCCTTCTAAGAGGGGGTGGGTTTGCTGATACAGATCTCCGCCTGATGAGTGCAGTTACCCTGCTCAGTGTAAGGACTTCCACAAGTCTGAAAAAATACAGGACTGACTTTGAGTTTTTCAGTTTAAAGGCAGAAACTGGAAAATTGCCAATTGCTTTTCTTAGTAAGAGATGTGCCAGATAAAGTGATCTGAAGGAAAATCTGCAAGTAGAACTTATGTCAAAGGGCATTTAGAGCCAAGGTTGACACAGTATCTCAAGGAGCCAGGCGGTAAATCTTCTAAGGTGTAGGCTCTACATTCCTCTTACTTATCTCTAAGCTGTAGGGCAACAGCAGCCCTAGGTAACATGTAATGCACAGATGTGGCTGTACCCAGGAAAACAGGTGACAACATTTGCTGACCCTGGAGGATTGAAAATGGATGGATTGGGAGAACAGAGCCCTCCTGAAGGACAGAAGTTTCACTTGCTGGGCTGTATTATGTATGATATGAGCTGTTTCCATGAGCTTTACAAAAACACTTCCAGAATAAATAGACTCTTTCTGATGAGTATGTGGACATGCTCTGTGCTCCTCATAGCAGAGAGACCCTGTGAGAGAATTCCCAGCACAGAGTGGTATCCAACCTCATCAGTGGTACTCAGGCAACTCCTATCATGACAGCCACCTGACTAAACAAAAGCAGCATTCTGTTCCAAGTGGCAGAAGGTGGGTGGTCTCCAGAAGGCCCAATTGTTGCTTGGGATGTAGCAGGGGACAGAGGGATTGTTGGTCTTGAGGAGGCCTCCAACTGCCCATCAAGACACTCCAGGCAGGCAAAAGCTCTGCTTCTCCCACCAGCACTCACTCTGCCACACCCTGGTACCCAGCTGCCTAGTAAGCATTGTAGAGATACTAAATGAGGAAGAGACCTAGAGTGGAGACCTATGTGACAGAGGAGTGACAGCCATCTTGTTCTATGGCTTAGGTGTACATTGTATACTTGACCAATACCCACTATTTGCTGGGACTGATGCAGATGCCAGAGCCTATGTCTGCACTTTTCTCTGCCTGTTCCAGCTTGAGTGACCTAGGTATCCATGCCGGAGAAGCACAGCTACATATTGTTCCCTTCAAGAAATAGGTGATAGGTCATTTTCCTCTATGGATTCACCATATTTGGCTACCCTAATGACTCCTTTTTCTAGTAACAGTACTTTTTGACTTGACTGAAATAAAGCAGTGGGAAGACCAGTCGGGCCACTTGCCAAGCTGGTTATTTTGGTGAATGGAGACATAGCCAGGGATTCTAGTCTGTCTTTCCATCTCTGGAAAACTACCTCAAGTGATTCTTTTATAATATTTTATTTTCTATATAAATGCAATGGTTTCTAAACAAATGATTGCCTCACCAGGCTGTGAAGCTCTTCTTAGCCTGTGAGAGGTAGTGTGCATAAGGCTTCCTGTATTTTTCCTGCATTCCTCTTCTATCTGAGGTGAATTTTCAAGATAAATGTGTGTGGAGGGGCAAATACAGTACTTGGTGTAATATCTTTATTATTCAAAGAGCTCATGCAGATTTGAAAGTGCACAAGCCCCCCGCCAACAGAGGTAGAGAGGCAGAACAGTGATCAAAAAAGGAGTGAGGATGATACACGCAGGAAACCCCAGCACGGGTTGAAAAATTAATGCTAACTCCTAACAGTCAATCTCATACAGTGTGAACTGGTACCACTTTCTGGAAAGCAATTTGGTAAAATGCTTCAAGATTCATAAAGAGGATCATGTCTATGATCCAGAGATTTTACACCTGGTAATCTCTCCTAAGAGGAGTCTGTACAGAGGGGAAGCATCCTGTGTGTGAGCATCACATAAGCAAGCTGCAGTTGCCACAATGAAAGGACGATTTGGGATGCTTGCTAATGAACTAATATACAGGCTTTGAAGAGCCAATTATGAAGACTGGCAATATCAAAAGCAGAACAGGCAAGATTTAAATGGTGTATACAACATAAAATGTGCACATCACTCCAAGGACTGGAAAGGAATCTACAAAATGAGAGTCAGATGGAATTAAGAATGGTTGAAAACATTTTTATTATGAAAAATTTCAAATACAGGCAGAAACAGAGAAGATAAGTGACCCCCGAAAACCACTAAGGAGATTGCAGAATCAACAACTTCTTAGCATTTGCTTCATATGTGTGTGCGCACACGTTATGAGCGACCTACTGGTTACTGACATTTAAAAACTCATAACCAACATGCCACAGTCACAATCAGCAAAACGAATACTGTTTCAAGGATATATCTTTTAAAAAAGGTTTCCTGTGATTCCAGATCTACAGAAAAGTTGGAGAATTGTGGAAGGAGTTCCTTTCTTTTCTTGTTCTAGGATCCCGGAAGTTAATGTAGTCTCTCATTGTTTACTCATCTTTGTTCACCTCTTACATGTTAACCTCTAAAACAGCAGAAAATAAGTTTCTGCCATGCAATTCCAAGTCCCTAAATTCTACATCAAGTATTCTCACAAAATGAAGCCATTCTCTTGCATAGCGTCAGTCTACAGGTTACAACTAGGAAGTTATTGCCACACAGTCATAGTCATGTGACCTGCACAGTGATACATGTCTCCACACTCAAAAGGACTCCATGTCTGATTTAATTCTCTGTTGTTGACACTTAGAAAGTTTTAATAATTTTGGAAGAAGGGGCTCACATTTCCACTTCACTCTGGGCCCACAAATTATATAGCTGACCTGGACACAAGGCAATTATTTAATATATAATCTTTGATCAGACTTCACTTAATGGTGTGTGTGTGTGTGTGTGTGTGTGTGTGTGTGTGTGTGTGTGTGTGTATGTGCAGAAAACCAACTGGGGACTGAGGGTGTAGTTTGGTTGGAAGAGTGCCTGTGTAGCCTGCACGAAACCCTGGATTTGACACACGTAAGATCTGACATTGTGGAGGACACCTGTAATCTCAGCACTTGGGAAGCAGAGGCGGGAGAATTACTGCAAGTTTGGAGGTCAGTCTGGTCTATAGATTGAGTTCAAGGCCAGCCAGGGTTTCCAGTGAGACCCTGTCTCAAAGAACAACAAGCAGGGGTATTGAAAGATGGCTCAGTAGTTAAGGTATTTTCTGTTCTGGCAGAGGACTCAAGTTTAGCTCCCAGCATCCACATGACTCTCACAATCATCTTTAACTTCAATTCCAAGGGATCCAACTCAGGGTCTGATCTTCCCGGGCACCAGGTACACATGCGTTGCACATACATGCAGGCAAACACTCACACACATACAATTAATAAATCTAAAAAATTTAAAACAAAAAAGCTGTACAAAGTAAAGGGTCTTATAAATGACATTTCTTTTTCTTTACACCTATTTAGTGTATGTGTGTGTGTGTGTGTATGTGTGCATATATGTGTGTGTGTGGGGGGTGTACATGCACTATGGCATGCATGTGGAGGTCAAATGGCAGCCTATGGGAGTCAGTTATCTCCTTCCATTTTGTGAATACCATTCCAGGTATCCAACTCTGCTTGTCAGGTTTGGCAGCAAGTGTCTTTATATGCTGAGTCATCATGCCATGCTTCATTATGACATTTTAAGACATGCTTAGGCATTGATGCAATGTACTTTAGTCACACTTGTCACCTCTATCTTCCCTTATCATCATTTATCCCCACTTTCCCTTATCCCTAGTAGCCTTCTTTTAATGCCATGTTCTTCCCTGTTTTCAGATTTCATATATGAAAAAAAAAGAAAACCATGTGATATCTGTATTTGTAAGTTTGGCTTATTTCATTTAATATGATGATCTCTAGCTCATTCTACTTACCTGAAAAACTCACTTAATTTTATTCTTTTTAATAGAAAATAAAAATTCATTATTGTGACACAGGCTTGACAAGAACAAAGTACGAGGGAAAGGCCTATTTTGGCTCAGTGTGAGTGTATAGCCTGACAGAAAGGAGAGCATGAGAAGGGCAGCTATACCTATGGCAGTGGGAGTGTGAGGCAGTTGGTCACGGGGTATCTGCAGCCAAGAGTCAGGGAGAGATGGATGCAGGTGCTAACTTTGTTTCTCCTCTCCATTCAGTGCAGAACCCCAGCTTCTGGATGGTGTCACCTCATATTCATGTGGAGCTTCCTCTTCAGTTCGGCCTCTCTGGCAAAGCCTTCACCTAGAGGTGTGTTCCCTGAGGGATTCTGAGTACAATCAGTTCACATCAAGATTAGCCATCATGAACATACGCATTTTAAACCCACTCACCTGTTGAAGGGTATCTAGGACAATTTCTTATCTTGAGTGTGGTAAGTAGTTGAACAAAAACACGGGTGTGCAGGCATTGCTGTACTATACTTAGATTCCTTCAGGAGTCACCCAGAAGTAGGGAAGCTGGGTAACCCGGAAGTCCATTTTTATTTGTGTATGTTGTATGTATGCAGGCAGGTGTTCATATATGTGCATAAAGGTGGAGGCCGGAGGTTGACATTGCTTAACTTGTGAATTTTGAGAGATGGCTTCTCAGTGAAACCTAGAGCTCCTAATTGGCTAGTCAAGCAGGCCAGCAAGCTCCGGGGAACATTTTGTGTCTGCCTCCCAACACTGGGATTACAGGTGTATTTCTGTGTCCTGCTTTTTATGTGGGTGCCTGGGATCACAACTTAGATCCTTATGCTGTGCAGCAAGCACTTACTAACCAAGCTACCTCCTCAGGCTTCATTTTTAATTTTTTGAGGACTTTCCCTACTGAGCTTCCAAGTGGCTGGACCAATTTACCTTCTGACTCTACTTGTATTTATTTTAGAAAAAAAGTTCAAAATCATGTTTTACATAAAAATAATAATAATTACATTCAGTTATTAGGCCTATTCAGCTAGTTCCTCAGTCTCCTTGTGTCTTCTGTGACATTATTGACAATTTTTAAGCGTATATGAGAATGTTTTTCAGTTTGGGACTTCCGAAATTTCCTCATTACTGGACTTAAGCAAAGTGTATTTCATAGGAATATTATGGAAGTTGTGTGTTTTTCTTAGTGTTTTGTATCAGGAAACACACAATCTGAACTTGTATCATTAAGAGCAATGCCAGCTTTGATCAGCCAGGAATCTGTCAAATACTATTTTCCCTGGAGATACACTGAGCATCTAAATAGCTCGTCATTCCCATTTCACCCTCTAGTTTCTAGCATCAGTTGATGAGTTCTGCCTGATGAATTATGATGATTGACAAATAATGTCTTTTCTAATTTCAAAATGTTTCCTACTTTTGTCAATTGTCTTTCATTTCTTCATTATTGCTATTATGATTGATACGTTTGTTGTCTTTCTACTTTAAGAACTTTCTCTTTGAACTCAACATGTTATTTACTTGGATGTTTAATCATTTCCAGTTATGTCATCAGTAAGATTCTGTCACACCTAACCCAATGTCTCTGAGGCGTGTGACCACACTCTTTTTTGCTATACATTCTAGCTTACAATGTTCTAGTCTCATCTTGTGCATTCCACATACTGGTCTTGAAATCAACTCATTTAGTAGTAGTGCTTTCTTTGTTCTATAAGTAGTGATGGTATGTAGGTATTAGGGTCTGGTCCAGGCATACTCATTGCTTTGAGGATGTCATTGCTTCCAGTTGCACAAGCCGTGGAGTCCACTTACAGCCATGCATGTCTATATATTTATTAACTGTTTTATTTATGTAGGAAATATGTAATCATAAACTTCCACTAGCATCTCTAATTCCAGTCCACACTGTAGGGCTTAGTGACCTTCTCCCCTTCTCTATTTGTAACATTCTCTTCTCTGGCCATAACACATGTAGCTTTGTTACCCATAGTGCATTTATTTTGTTGTTCTTTAACTTTGGGTATTTCCTGTCTTTTAATTTTAAGGGGCACATGTATTGTGTAATTTTCTCTTACTGATGTCATAATATAAAATGATTAAACAACCAAGTAAACAATAGCACTTGTAGTTAATAACCTGTTGAGTTGTATGCCAACCAATCAACTCACCAGGTTTCCTTTCCTTTCTTCTTTTGAAGTTGTGTTGACATTTGGATTTAGTCATGATGTTGGTTGGTACAAGAATTTCTTTTCTTTCTTTCTTTTTTGGTTTTTCAAGACGGGGTTTCTCTGTGTAGCTTTGGAGCCTATCCTGGCACTCGCTCTGGAGACCAGGCTTGTCTCGAACTCACAGAGATCCACCTGCCTCTGCCTCCCGAGTGCTGGGATTAAAGGCATGCGCCACCAATGCCCGGCTAAGAATTTCTTAATATCATTGTGAATACTGTGTGTCCAATTTTCCCTCATTTTCTATACACATGAATTTTAAAATCAGTATTAAACATTTTTCATGCTTCTTTTTTCTATCAACTTTTTACCTTCATTTTTAGTAGGATGACTATGGCTAACATTGACGAACTGAATATGTGTCTATAGCTCATAGTGAGAATTTTCAATGTGGTGACATAAAGAAATGATGTATTATGAAGTGACAGAAATGACAATCCGATCATTACATATTATGTACTTGAATCAAAATGGTACACTGTACCCCATAAATATGGAGAATTTCTTTGTGTCAATTTTAAACAATTTAATTTAAAAAAAAAAGACTCGTTGCCTTGATACAACAAAACTATGATTTGCCAATTCCATGTGGATGATGTTTCATCTCTTCCCATAGTTGATAAAGTATTACACTGTATTTGCAATTAAATGAATAAAGGCTTAAGTGTGAAATCTCATGCCCACACAAGCAGTAAGCAGAGGCCAAATGACTTTATCCTTGTGGAAGATTTTTAATCTAGTTTCCCAGATAGCCCCTTGACTAACGCCTCTTGAGAGCACAGTTAAAGTTCCTAAACTCTAAAGGGGTTATTTTGGGAACATGTGTGGCCAGATTAATCTCTTCATGGGAGAGAAGGGATTTAAAATGCATGTATCCCATCAGTCAACAATTTCACTTTAGGTAGCAGCTCCCGTGGGACAGCTATCTTTCCCAGGGTAGTGGCTTTCATAGCCTTGAAAACAGAACTGATTGGGCATTTTAGGCAAGAGAAGTGCCCAGGACATTCATAGCAGCAACTCCTGTGACAATAAACTACAGTAGCCTGCAGGCAGCCTGGGTGAAGAGGGATGAACCAGGCACATGGGCACACTGTAGAGCAGGCAAAAGGCAAGGATCTGAGGCTGCCAGAGTCAATGCATAAATACAAAAAGCCTAATATTGAGTGAAAAGTAAATATGTAGGTACAGAAAACTCATTGTCACAACACTTATAAATATGTAAATGTGCTAATTGATACTTCATTTTCCCACAAATACACACACACACACACACACACACACACACACACACACACACACACACACACAGTTATACTTCAGAATCAGTGGGGATTGGTTCCCAGATCCCTCATGGTTTAAGTTTCTTGTATAAAATAGTGCAGAGTGTGCATTGGCCTATAAGCATTTTCTCATACACTTTGCATGGTCTACAGGACCTGTAATGCCCAGCACCATGTCAACAATGGAAATAATTGCTCTACTTCACTACTTAGGGAATAGCAACAAGAAAATAGATCTATATGTGTTCAATTAGTTCCCAACTGTGGTTGGTTGAATGGATATGAAGCTCTTGGTTATTATATAACTATAAACACGAGTTAATGGCAGAGCAGAGTTCAGAGAGATGACCATTGAGTTGAGGTGAGGATAAAGTGATTTAATTTTAGCTGAAACTTTCTATTGTTGACTTAAGATATTACTGTACAATTTTTTAAAAAAGTGTATACAAGTACAAAATCAGAGGGGGGAAATATGCCACAGAAGTTGCTTCTGGGCTCTGAACTGGGAGTGATTTTACTTGTAATTTTCAGTATTTTAAAACTCTGAACATTGAAAAAATAGGGGCTTTGCTTTGCTTACAGCAAAATATCAAGATATTGGTGAAAAAAATGTATGAACCAGGCTCCCTAGGGGACAACACTTCAGCAGCCTGTTAGGGGTTAGCAGTTCTCACTGGTCTCACTGGGTGGGTACAACTCTAGGAAGATGGTATTGGGAGGTCCTCACCAGCACTGGTACTCTCAGGCTGTGCTGATGTAAAGCCATCCTCTGGCTGGCCCAATCTTAACTGTCCTTTATGCAGTAGCAGAACCCAGGCACTGAAAGGCAGAGTTCTCAGCTCTGCAGCACCGCTTCTCTGCTTGCCCACCTCTTTGTCACCACCCCTAGTGCCATCTTTCCAATTCACATTGTATGACATTCGAGTCAGCCTTCCTATTTAGCAAGCCATGTCTGTTTCTATCAGGGCAAAGATGCTTCGTGGTGACTTCCTAGGACTGGACTAGACTTCAAAGAGCCTGGTGTTTGTGTCTTCTCGACCCTTGTTCCTCCACCACACTTCTCTCTACCTTTCTTCTGCTCCTGTTACCTTCCTAACAAGGGCCCCTGGCAGGCCAGATGGTTTGTAGGGTGTTTCCCAAGCCCATCTTGTTCTCATCCCTGAGTTTCTTTTTGTGTTTGCTGTTCTCATTTGTTGGCTCTCTGCAATGGCAGAGATGGAACCCATATATACTGGGCTTTACCACTGAGCCCCACTCCAAGCCATGGTCTTTATTCCTAAGAAACTCTTTGTCTGGAATGCTCTCTCCTCCCTTTGCTATACTTTGCTGTCTGTCTTTTGAATGAACATCTGTGTCATGTGTGATCCTCCATGTGCCCCCACACAGTACTAAGTGATTAAATTAGCAATAGTTACTGTCTTTCAAATTCCTCGATGTCTGATACAGAGCTGAGGTATTAACCAGAGCCTGGTTTGGTAGAGGCCCAGAGAGAAGAGAAGCCAGCAAAAGCCCAGCCAGCTCCCATCTACTGGCCCTGGTTGGAAACAGCCTTCCTTGGCTTGCAGATTCCCATGGACCAGGCAGTGAGGGAAGAAGGGTTATTTGTACTCCACAGGTGGAGCAGAGTGTAGAGATGAGAAGAGGCCATTTTCAGGAGTAAGGCAAATGGAAGATTGCTCCTGACTGTAAAAACAGTCCCCTCCAGAGCCACTTCCAAGCTGACGCAGGGACTCTAGCCATGGAGGGAAAGGGGTGGACACCAGCATCAACATCTATTCTCCTCTTGGCCCCAGGATCCTGCTGGGTTGGCTCTGTGACTCATCCCAGGACCTCTCACTGTCCCCAGACATCATCTCTGTGGAAGAGGCCTGAAAGCAAGGTGTTTCTCTGGCCCTTCTGCCCCAGCTCCAGTCTGTCAGGCTGGCAGATATCCCCAGGTACACTGCTTCTCAGGTTTCAGCTGAGTGGGGTCCACAGGGGCTGAGTCCAACACTTCTCTACAACAAATCATCTACTTCTGTTGCTTTGGAGTGACATCTGCCAGCTCTTGGCTGCCTTTATGTCAGTGATTCTCAACTTATGGATCGTGACCCCAAGAGGGGTCTTAATATCAGGCATCCTGCATATCAGATACTTACATTATGATTCATAAGAGTGGCAAAATTACAGTTAGGAAGTAGCAATGAAATAATTTATGATTGGGGGGTCACCACAGCCTGAGGAACTGTATTAAAGTGTCTCAGCATTAGGAAGGTTGAGAACCACTGGTTTTTGTGCTTGTCCATTTCTCAAGGGATTGACATGCTTCTGGTCTCAGGGCCCAGACTCTTAGTGGCTTGGTAGGGCAGGGTGACGAGTGGACTGTGTGAGGAAGCTGAACACACATTCAGTAAGGGCTCTTCATTATTTCTTCAGCTGGTTTGACTGTCTTTTGAGCCAGGACTTCAGAGTCCTCACCAGCAGCACCCTCATACAGAAGAACACTTGTGCAATTCCTTTCCTGCACACCAATGGGGTCAAGGGAGGTTACAGAACACATCTTGAAAGAAAGATCAGACCGCCAACCTCAGCGGGGAGGGCACGCTTTCAGCTGCCATCTCCTTCCAGGGATGGTGGCACCAGCCTCATACCGGAAAGTCTTGGAAAAGGCGATGCATTTCAGGGCACATTCAAATGTCTGCCTCCACCTTCCGGAATAGATGGCGCTGGAGTTTGCACCCGGCCGGTTTTATTTTTACCCCATATTTCTGGAGAAAGCTTAATGGCTTCAAGTACTCCTTTCTGTTGGTGAAATTTAAAAGGGGAGAAAGAGCACACATAATTATAATCCCACAGCAGGGCAATTGGCTTGCCTCTGACTATTACGTCCCATTAAAGATGTATTATCTGTGGCGTCTCAGGAGAAATTCCTACTTATTTATGCTTAGTATTAGGGCAAATATTAGTTACCATCAAAACAGGATGCAGTTAAGTCTAATTCGATGTCACCAGCAGAGTTTGTCGTATAAACAAAATAAGTGGCAATTACTTTCGAGATGAACTAATAATTTTTTCAAGCCATTCCATTTTGCGTTCACAAGCAATGGCCACCGATGGAAGGTAAGTACTTCAGGAAACGCAAAGGGTGTGCTTTTTAATCACACTTTATTTAAATGTACAAGTGAAGGCAGTGGGGCTAGCTTCTCCTCCTCTCCTCCTCCCTAGGTTCTCCTTGGGGACAGTAATTAGGAAATACAACCTAATATAGGAAATGAACATGGCTGCTTTTATGAGAATTTTAACCCAAATGGCTTTGCTCTTGGAGCGGAAGCTGCTCTTCCTTCCCAGCAGCCCAGGAGGTCGATCCAAGCTACCTGGTGCTCCAGATCTACTGGAAAATGACTGCTTTGCCACCCAGAAAGACGCTTCTTGTGGGAAAGATGGGAAGGCCCAGTGAAGGGCTAGGGTGGGGCATCTTAGGTTGGAAGAAGGGTTCCAGCGTTCAGTGTGGTACAGATATCAGGTGGGCTGTCCTGATGTTAGTGTGGAGTACTTCTAAGGTGCTTTATATGTGGCAGTCTCCCCTGGGATCAGATGGCTGCACGATATTGGTTTACTCTTGGCTTAGCAGATGGGTTCCAGAACATTCTCCTGAAGCACGAGGTTCTGAGCCTAGGTTTGTTGATCAAGGACTTTATCAGGTTCTTAAAGATGTTCCCACCAGGACTATTGTGCCACTTGGCAAAGGGGTTGTGCATGAACCTTCTGGGACCCGGGTCTCTAGTATTCATATTCCACGAGGATGTACATATCCTATTCCTCCTGGGACCCAGGCCTCTAGTATTTATACTCCTCAGAGATACACATATCCTATTCCTTCTGGGACTCGGGTCTCTAGTATTCCTATTTCACAAAGTTGCACTTCTCTTCCTCCTGGGATGAGTTTACCTGACCTGGACCAGCAGGTCCTTCTTCAGTAACAAGGTCCTGAGAAGGAAGGTCCAGGGAATGAGGGAGCAAGAAGATAGAACAGGTTGTCTCAAGAGGTCTTGCATAAGCTATGTCTTATGCCAAGCCATCTTATTAATAAGTACAGCATTGTATATACTATTTCCAGGGGAGAAATGGGACACAGTCAGAAGGAAGATAATCAAGCAATGTTGCACAAGAGGAACACAGAATATCTCAAGGGTGTCATAGACCAAGCACACAGTGGCCTTGGAACTGATAACTTCAGTGTCTTTTGGCAGAAGAAAGCCAAGTTTTCAGGAACAAAAACCTTAACTGTTTTGAGGCCCTGACCCCAGCTCCAGACAGGCCTTGCCATTTCTGTTCCTGGGCAAGGACATAGAACTAGGTTCCTTTTGTCTTTTATCAGTGTCTCTGAGAAAGTCTTGGATAGGTCCAGCTCTCAACACTGACCTGGTGGTCCATCTTGTAGATTCATCTCTGGTGTGGAGACTGCCACAGTTGCCATGCTGGGAGGCACTGGGAAGCACTGAGCATCTGAGCGCAAAAGTGGCTCTGTGCATGACCTGAGGGACCCTAGCTTTCCGTCCTCTTCCCTGCCCAGGAGGAAAGTGCTGGTCAAGGCTGTGAAAGATAGGAAAACATCATGTTCTTTCCCTCCATGTGGCCCATTGCATCACACAAACTCCCTGGGAATTTTTCTCCGATGAAGTAATGCACCCCCTTGGTTTGCGGGGACTTATAGTTTCCTTTGAATTCTTAGTAGGTGGTTATCTGGTGCAGAAAGCACAGGCCCAAATTTAACACCCAGATGCTCCTCTTTTCTTTTCCTGTGTATTTGTTCAAAATAAATGGCCTCACCACTTTTTACTCTCCTGGGTCAATGCCTACTTCTTCGTGCCCTGCATGAAGCCCTGCCCTCAGTTTTCTGAGCACCTTGCCACAGGTCAGGCCTCACTCTCTCATCCACACTGAGTATCCTCATCACTGCTGCAACAGCCCTCACTCAGTCTCTCCCTCGGGTGCATTTCTGTCTCTTTCAGCTGTTCTCACCGTCCACAGATGGCTGGTTCCAGGATCTCCCAAGGATACTAAAATATGAGAATGCTTAAGTCATTTTATAAAACAGCACAGCATTGTACAGAAACTATCCATGTCCTCTCATGTACTTCAAGCCATCTGTAGAAGATTTACTTATAATACCTTGTACAATGTAAATATCACATCAATAGTTGCTATGATGTATTATTAAGGGAATAGGAAGAAAAACAGTCTGGGTGTGTTCAATCCAAATGCCTTTTCCTTAAATATTTTCCACTCAAATTTAGTGGAATCTATGGGAATCGAAGCAGTTGAGGGCTGACTTCATATATAACTATAAAAATGAGTGAAGGGTAGTACAGCTGTTTTTAATGTTTGGTTGAATGAATCCACAGGTGTGGAGTCCCTGAAGAAAGAGAGCCAACAATACATAAGAGATGAGTGTATTTTGGCTGTTGTTTGAAAATGAGTGTTTTAACACGGTATACTATAACTTAAACATTTGACAGATTACCTTCTAGATACTGAATGTATCTAGATACTAAGGCCCATTTTGTCAGCTCTTTTATTAAAATTGGATCTACATAGGTCTCACATAGTGGGAAAAGTCTGGACTCAAGCCAGCCTGCTGTTAGACTGACCAATGGCTGAATCGGACCCATCAAGAGGGGGTGCCATCTCTCACCCTGACCCACACAGAGCACCAAAGATCTTGGTTGTGAATTCTTCAAACCTGTGAGAGCTGGTCACAATGGCGAAACTGGCTACCAAGTCCAAGCCACACCAATGACCCTCTGCAGCCCTCAGATGGGAGGCAGAGCATCACCTAAAAGGTAAAAGATGATGCCCAGGACTGAAAAAGAGACAGAGGGAGACTGTGAAGTGCAATGTAGGGAAACAGCAGAAATCGGCAAATTTCCACATGCACTGTTACTGTTGCCTTTATCAGCTGAACTATTTTTGCTGGCCCAAAATAAGTGTGTGTGGGGTTTTGTTGGTTTGTTTTGTTTTCAGTGCATGGGATTTAAACTAGGCTCATGAATGCAAAGTGAACACTCTACATACACATACCCTTCTACGTAAATACCCAGACTACAAATCCATCTCTCTAGGACTTTTGATAAGGGCATGTTGAACTTTGTCAGATGCTTTTCCTACAGATATTAAAAAGATCATGTGATTTCTGTCCTTAAGTTTATTTAAATGGTGTATTAAATTTATTGATTTGTTTATGTTGAACGAACATGTATTCCTGGGATGAAACCCATTTGAATATGGATATGGTTTTCTTGAATTCAGTTGTAAGAATTTTTATGAAGAAATTTGTGTCTGTGCTCATTAGAGAAATTTGCTTGCCATTTTCAGCTTTGTTATGTTTTGATCAGTTTTAGTATTAGAGTAATATTGGTTTCATAGGACAAGTACTATACCATAGATCAACTGGATTTAACAAACATCTCTAGAATATTCCATCCATCAGATAGATAATACACAATTTCTTTTAAGCAGCATGTAGAACATTCTCTAAAATGGATGGACCACAAGGCAAGCCTTAACAAATAAACAGGTGAGATCACTCCTTACAAGTTAATAGACCAGAGTAGACTAAAAATAGAAATTAATGGCAAGAGAAAACCCAGAAACTGCACAGACACCTGGAGATAGAACAGCACACAGAATAAATAGTAGCTTAGTGACAAAATCACAGAGGGAGTTTTATACTTCTTAGATGCAAATGAAAATGATAGCCTGGCATCTGCTTGAGTCACAGTTCAGACATTCCTAAGGATGTTCACAGCTCTTAGTGCCTATGTTTTAAAAAGTCAGAGAGATCTTACACAACCCAATGACTAGGTAAACAAGAAGTCACGCTCAAACCCAGCAGATGACAAAAAATGAAGATCAGGAGATAAATTAATGAACTAGACTAAAGACCAATGTATAGAATCAAAGAGGTGGTTCTTTGAAAATGTTAGCAAGCCAGTCAAATATGCAAAATAACAGAGAATGAAGGAAAAGATCAAAGATACAATTAGAAGAGAGCAGTCTCCAATACAATCCAGAAGATGGTTAGGGAATGATACTTTGAAAACTTATATTCCCCAATGATGGAGAACCTAAAAGAAATGGATAAACTTCTGAGTTCATTTTACCCACCAACATAATTAAATTCAGAAGATATAGTATAAACAGATCCAAACCAAGCAATGTGATTAAAATAATAATAAAGTATCTCCAAAAGAAAACCTAGGACTGGACAGATTGACTGCTAAATTCTATCAAATTACAAAAATATTCATTATTATCATATATGAATGTGTGTGTGTGTGTGTGTGTGTGTGTGTGTGTGTGTGTGTGTGTGTTGGCATGCATGCCATGACACACACGTAAAGGTCAAATGGCAATACTGTGGAGTCAGTTTTCTCTTTCCACCATTGTATGTATTCTGGGCATCCAAGCAGGCTGACAGGTTTGTGTAACAAATACTTTAGTGGTTGAGCCATCTTGCCAGTCCTCTACCTAACTTTTAATGAAGATTTAATACCAGTATTTTCAAAGTGTTCCACAAAATAGAAATGAAGGAACACTACCAAAGAAGATTTTAAAATGTAGATTCAGTGTTAGAATATTCAGGTGTACTTATTTGTTTAATTTTGGTTCCTGAGATGTGGAATAAAATAGGATTTTAAGGTTTCATCATCCCTGAAAAAGTGTCATAAGTAGACTGAGTTTATGTGTTTTGGACTTAACAATAATATACTTTTGACATGCTTATGAACCCCCGTGATTGCTGGTTGGAAAAGAGATTGTAGAGTAAGGAGAGAGCAGCTAGAACTGTTTAGGAGAATAGAATAATCCTAGCAACAGGGATTTGGATTAGGCTGCCAAGGGGAAACAGGATGGCTCTTCTTTGTTTGTTTGTGTAAACTTTTTATTGATTATTTGTAAATTTTGCATCATGCACCCCAATCCCACTCGTCTCCCCATACTTCCATATCTGCCCTTCTCCTTTGCAACCCCCCAGCAAAAGAAAGCAAACAAACGTCTTGCTCAGAAGCTGCAGTGTGTCACATAGTATACCCCTTTATCCAAACAGCTTTACTTGCAAATGTTCATTGAAATGAGTTCTGGTTCTAGGCCTCTTGCTTCTGATACACTATCAATATTGGATCCTCATCGGGATTCCTCTCAGATATTATGTTGCTTTGTGTCAGGGAGATCCTGCAGCTTTGGTTCTGCTAGACCAGCTCCTTCACACATCCCAGCAGTTTATGGGTGGAATAGATGTTGGGGTGGGCCAGCTCAAAGCCCTGGACCTGGGCCTGGGCAGTAGCTGAGTTGGTCAACCCACCTGCTCTTCTGTACCCATGCCACCAGAGCCAGCTTTCCTGCTTTGCCCAGGTGACAGATGGGGCCATATCTCCTGCCTGTGGAGCTGGCAAGGGAAGGGTTAGCTTTCCTGAACCCATGCTACTAAAGGTGAGTTCTACCGTGCTGCCCAAGTGAGATGTAAGGCCCACTTTCCTGAATTCTGCAGCCAGTGAGGGGACAGTCTACTGGCTCTCACACCTTCTGGGCCAACTTTCCACCCTGCCCAGGCAAGGGGTGGGACTAGCTAAGCATGGTGCTTGGACATAGACATGGCTTGGGTGGGGGGAACCCAGACCACAGATATCCACTTGGCCTTCAGTAGCAACCTGGGACATAGGCTATCAGCATAGACCCCAGTCACAATAGGGCTACAGACCCAGATCAGGAGGCAGCACTGGCCACTCAAATCAGCATGCCCATAGTGGCAGCACAGCCCTAAGAACATCAACATGGCTTCAGGGGGCATGTCCTATCAGCCTGTTCCACCTCTCTCCATAGAGCAGGAACTCTATGCTTTCTCTCCCATCCTCTGATAATATATAGAAAATAAAGGTGCAGGGTTTCAGGGTAGTGGTTACATCATGCACCAGGTAGGGATACTAGCATGTGTTTGGTAAGGTGTGTGTCCATGTACTGGGACATGGAGTCCCATTCACCTGGTGAGTAGGGGCCATATTCATGGGGTAGGTGGAGTTTGTATGTTATCCCATGTTAGTCTATAGTTTTCAATAGGAGTCACTATTGTCATTGCCACTCTTGTCATTGTGGGTTTTGACAAATTTATAATGATGGATATCTAACAGGAAAGGATCACAAAACAGTGTCTCTGCCCTGGAGGTCCTTTGTGCTCTACCTATTCATTCCCACACCTCACCAGATCCTAGCAACCACAGGTATTTCTTAAAATTTTCTTCATAGTTTTGATCTTTTTCTGAATGTCATGATATTGGACTCAGACATTATGTAGCATTTTCACAGTGGTTTCTTTGACTTGGTAAAATTCTCCCATGTCTTTCCATTCAGGTTATCTTAAGAGTCTTCTGCCACCCAGAATGTATCTTCTATAAGCAGCTTTTTTCCTTTTGTGAGTGGGGGGAGATGGAAAAAAAGTGTATTTAGCTTATATATCTACATTGTGTTCATTATTGAAGGAAGTCAGGGCAGGAACTCAAACTGGGCAGAATCCTGGAGGCAGGGGCTGATGAAGAAGCCATGAAGGGGTGCTGTTTACTGACCTGCTTCCCCTGACTTGCACGGTCTGCTTTCTTATATGTAAGCAGGTTTTTCACCCTTTGGTCTAATGATCTGTATCTTTACAGAAATATTTACAGCGGTTACACTTACAGCATTTACAAATCTATTTAGGTTTATAGTTATCCTTTTGCTTTTCCTTAGATTTTGTTTTTCAAAAATGATTCCATTTTTTCCTTGATTAGCAAATTATCACATATCATTCCACTAATTATGATGGCTCCCCTAGAGATTACAACATTCATCACTGACTTATTAGTGCCTAATATGGATTAATTTCCTATCACTTCCTGTACAATGTAAGGATATTGTTCTTTGTTCTATCTACCCCTCTTGTCTATGCACTCTTAATACCATGCATTTTGATCCTATATCTATTTAAAGCCATGTGACATTGTTATTACTGCTTTACCTAGTGAGGAATTATTGTTAAGTTGATGCATGCTTTCCCTTCATGGAGCTTATTCTTTTTCCATCTCTGCTTCTACCTGGAATCAGGCACCTCTGTCAACAGAAAATCTGGCATTTCATTTAGCAATCTTTCTTGCTTGTGGTACTCTCTGATTTTTTTTCTTTTTTTGCTTCACAGTGTCTTCATTTTGCTATGGTTTTCAATGTAATGGGTCTTTTGTCGTTAGTTATGAAATTCTAGGTCTGCAGTTGACTGTCTCTTAGAACATCAAATATGTAATTCCAGGTTCCCATCATTTCTATAAGTAAGTCCACATTTGGTTATATAGATGTGCTTTTGGAGGTAATATGTCTTTTTCCTCCTCTAGCTTCTTTAAAGTATTTTCTAATTTATCTTTGATTCCCCACAGATTTAAATAGATATATGTGACTGCCATTTTCTTGGTATTCATCCTATTCAAATTGACCCCTTTAGGACTGTCCTTTCTCCAGTCTAGAGACTGATAAAAAATGGCTAGTGATGACCTAGGCCTGTAGACTTTGGATAAGAACTCTCCAGTTCCCAACAGCAGCAGCACATATTCCCCCAGGGCCCCAATGGTCTTCAATCTCATGAAGCCACATGTCTACTTCCTTCTCTTCCTCCCTGGACAGTGGACAGCAGAAGCCACTTATCAGATTTGAAATTGTTCAGTGCTATTTCAAATACCTGCCTCCCTTCTGATGTTCAAATGGTACCCTAAGTGGAGGTGTCATGCAGTCCCTTGGAAAAGATGGATCCCTCATGGATGGGATAGTGCCCTTACAGGGAGGCCCCAGAGAGCTGCCTTCCTTCATCCTACTACATGATGATAAAACAAGAAGACAGCAATCTATGAATAAGGAAGGGAGCCCTTCACAGGCTCCACATTAGCTGTTAGCTTGGTCTTGAACTTCTCAGACTCCAGAGCTATAAGAAACAGACGCCTGTTGTTCACCACCACATGGTCTGTGGTGTTCTCGTCTAGCTGCCCAAATGAGTAAGATGTTTCGGTGGACAAACACTCATCTAGAAACATTCACCATGCTCAGGCTGGTGAGGCTGGCTGGCATCAGCCATGACACTACCCACCATTGGTTGGTACTCCTAGTTGAGAAAAGACAAATTGTTTAGATCAGGTTCCTCTTTAGCTGTGTGACTGAAGGAAGGAGCTATGGCTTGGATATGTGTCTCTCAAAGGCCCATTTGTTAAAGGTTGGGTGATGTCCTGGAACCTTTAAGAGGTACTGGGAAGTGTTCAGATCATTGGGGGTGTGCCTAAGACATGCTACTAAGAGGTGACACAAGATTCAGTAACCTTGTGTTGAAGACTCAGATTGGAACCCCCTTGGTGTACACAGCATAGACGCAGAGCTACACCCCTGAGGCTGCCAGCCAGGTATGCTGGTGACCCACTTTAGAGGAAAGAGGATTCTATTTAGCTCAAGCAAATTCACAGGACCAGAGGTTTGAGCTCTTCACTGTCTCAACACTAATCGAGTCTCAACAGCCATTTGGCTTCATTTCTGCACTTGCCAGACACTCCAGCTCTCGTTTTCTCTACCAGCAATTAATAGAGGAGGCATCAAGGGCTATTTCAGGAACCATGAAGAGCTAAAGTGGCCAAATTGTTAGCAGAATGCTTGGAAATACAGTATGGAAATAATGCTCCGTTCCAACTGCCCTTCCCCAAACACCCAGGAACACAGTGTTCTCGGATTGACTCTTCCACAGACTTCCTTCATAATATCTCCAATTAAGCATCAAGGCATTGTGAAAAGCACAGGCTTTAAAGACATATATTTCCATGTTAGGGTCTTGGTTGTCCCTCGTGTTAACCTGGACCAGTACCTGTGCAGCCATGCCCTGCAATCTGTGTCTGGAGTACCAGGGCAGAATTTCAGATGAGCCACATGGGGAAGAGGAATTCAGTGACCTCCAAGCTCAAGGCTAATGGCTTATCTCTCACCCTACTTAATTCTCATATCCCAGGAGGCTTGAAGATGAAAGGCATCAAGATCTGAAACAAACAAACCAAGATATGAAGTAAGCTGACTTGGTTGGCAGAGAAAGCGTGGAAACTTTTCCAACCAATTGCTACACACAACAAAACAGAACATGTGTGAGAAAAGCCCTGGGATCTCTGAATCAGGATAAGCCTAAAGCTCTGTAAATGACCTATAAAGAACCAGGATACTTGTGGACCACGGCTTTTCGACTTGTCCTGACCACCTGGCCCACTTCTAATCTCAGGAATGCCTTTCTAGTTCTTACTGAAATGTCTCTAGTTCTATACTATCCATGTGTTCCTGGTCCCAGCACACAGGAATCTGTAAATCTTAGCAGCTGTAGACTCTGACCCACACTATAACAATGGTACTTTATTAGGATCAGTCAGTGGCATTATGACCTGCATGTGTCCTTTCTACCTCAGGGCAGCTTATCACTTCAGGTGGGTGAACTTAGGTACTCTCTAAGGTCTTCTCCTGTCTTAGCCAATATGTAAATCTTTCTCTGGGAGGTTGTTCATGAACATTAAGTATTTGGGAGTCAGCTCGTCATACCATGGGTGATGAAGTACAGAGGAGCCATGTGTGTACAGTGGAAAACAAATATTAGTAGGCTCTGCACCTGTTCCTGCAGAAGTGACCTATTTGAACTATTAGGCATTTTCTTTTTTTTTTCCAGCCTCGAGAGTCAGAACAGCTATTGCCCCCATCCTTAAAGGAATGGGTGGATCTTCAGGTGCTCTTTACCCTGGGGACCATGTTCTAAGCAGCACTCACAGAAAGCAGCACAGAAGACTAGTTCCTAACTGCTGATGCAGACACGGGCAGCTTCTGGACCACAGAGTCATGGCTCTTCGGAAATAAAGCAAGAGGCTAAAGAGGTTTCCAGCAGCCCACATAAATCAATATGGTGGATCTGTGCTGAATCCTTTTATGAATGGCTGGTGAAATGCTAAATATCTTTCTATTTGGACTCCAAAAGCCATTTGATCCCTATAACCCCAAGCCACTGGGAAGAGTGGAGCTCTTTAGCTCTTTAGTATAAATCTTATGGGATTTCAGCCAAAAGCAATAGTGAACTGTCCCAAGCTTAATTCTTCATGGATATATTTATTTTTTCCCTTTGTATAATTTTCCATATTATGAAAAAGACTGTGATCAAATGAAATCATCCTGGGCAATGTCTTACATTAGATACACCCTGAAACTGTTCTCAGTCTCTTTGTGATAGGGAAATTGACTTTCATGAAAGGTAATGAGGTCACTCAGGTTTTCATTTTTCTTGCCCAGACAACTAATTGTCTGCCTGAGTCCAAACTGCATGAAGAACAGGTTGTCTTTAAGCTGGAAAGAAGTTTCTACACACTTGACTCGAAGGCCATTAAGCAACCCTCTAGCTGATAAGGGGACTAAACTAAGTCAGTGATTGCTGCCTTCATACTAGTAATGGTATTCATAGCCATTGCCTCTGTATGACAACCATCTCAGCAACAAAGGCAAGGCAAAGTGTACATGGAACATTCCTCACATAAGATCAGACAGCAGGGAAATGGCTTCAGGCCCTGTGATTTGTTGTAATAGCTATGTCTTCTCCTACTTACATTTTCAGGGAGGTGCCCTCTGCTGAAGGCCTGGCCCTTGTACTAACACTGAGTAGATTCAAGGAGAATATTCCTTCATGAGAGCTTGGTGGATGGTGTATGCATCCCAGGATTCTCCCTGGTTGTTGTGGTCAGAATGTGAAACATCTTCTTCATAGGCATATGTATTTGAACACTTGGTCCTTAGTTAGTAACACTGTCATGGAAGGTTGTGGAACCTAAAGGAGACAGCCTCATTGGAGGAAGTGGTTATTGGGTAATTTAATAGCCTGGCTCCACTTACTGTTTGTTTTCTACTTCCTGACATCTAATGGGATATGATACCTCATGTTCCTGTCACCATACTTTCTCCATCATGGTGGTCAGAATTCCTTCTTAAACTGGAAGACACAATGAATTCATCTTCCCTTAAGTAATCAGGTATTTGGTCACAGCAACGAGGACAGTAACTCTGGTTGATGATGGCCGCACAATGTGAGTCTCTATATGTATTATACAGTCCCTCTGCCTAGTCAGGGACATTTCCAACAGACTTCCCAGGATGAAAAGACAATGCAATGAGGTTTTCAATCACAACATCAGGAAAATACGTGTTACTTGGGTTTCATACACTGTGTGGAATAAAGAGTACAGTACTAGGGAAATCCAGATTTTTCTGTGTAGAGGAGAGTTCACGCGTCTGCAGGAAACCCACTTAGTTCCTAGTTATTTCAGCTTAGTGATGGGAGTTATGGTATGTGGTGAGGCAAATTCCAAAGGCCATTTTTCATTCCCTAATCAGCACTTAGATAACACACATTAGCCAAAATGGCCAAATGGCACTGGCAGGTTTTTATACCCCTGGATCTGGTTCTGAATAATTCCAAAGCTCCCCTTGAACACTGTATGGCATTTTTGAATGAGAAGAAAATGGGTGTGAGAGTTTTGGTTTTAGGCGCATTGACCCTAGGTGAACTGCTTATCAACTTGTGTGCTTGCTAATTTTATGTCAACTTGACATAGTTTAGAATCATCTGAGAGAAAGGAACTTCAACTGAGAAAATGCCTCCAGAAGATTGGGCTGTAGTGAAACCTGTAGAGCATTTTCCTGATTAGTGATTGATACAGGAGGGCTCAGTCCACTGTGAGTGGTGTCATCCCTAGGCTGGTGGTCCTGGGTTCTATAAGAAAGCAGGGTGAGCAAGCCATGCGGAGAAAGCTAGGAAACAGCAGCCTTTGCTAGGAAACAGCAGCCTTCCATGGGCTCTACCCAAGCTCCTGCTTCCAGGTTCCTGCTCTGTTTGGGTTTCTGTTCTGACTTCCTTCAGTGATGGACTATTGATGTGGAAGCTTAAGCCAAATAAAACATTTCATCCCCAAATTGCTTTTGGTCATATTTCACCAGAGCAACAGTAACCCAACTAAGGTATCTTGAAGCCAGTTTCCTTATCTGAAAACTGAGCTTCAGTTTCCAGGGCCTTTGACTGACAAGTTCACTGTGTTATATACCATGTTTGGGGGCAGTAGCAAAGCCCATGAGACGATGGGGTCCCAAGAGAAGCTTCAGCATCTCATGGTAGAAAAGGCCATAACCTTTTCATACTCACCTTTAGGGGACTGCATCTATGTACTTTTAGATTCCATGCCTTACCTGACTCAGTTCTTGCACATGGCCGAATGATGTATGCTGGCCTCATGGTGATGCAAGAAACCTCTTCTTAGATGACAAAGTGGAAGAAGGACTGATGGCAGCTATGCTCTTCTGCCATCTGAGGGTGGAACGACCATGTGGAGTCAGCTGCAAGCCCCACATCATGCTACAAACATGGCCATGGGGTTCAGCTGAGGCAAGTGTGTGAACGGACTAGGACCTTGAACTTTTTGCTGCTAGTATGGCCTTGTCAGTTTCTAGAAAGGAGCCCATGGGTGCTGAGGCCACAGCTAGCTTTGTTTAGAGGTCCATGAACCCCCATCTCTGCCCCCATGAGGAGAAGGAAAATTGGAGATGAGAACCAGGTCAGAAAGCTCCAAGTGACCATCACTGAGCCATAGGTCCCATCTTCTATGGAGGTGGCTCAAGGATGAATCAAATCACAGACGACTGTACTGGGAGCAGGAGAAACCATGAGAGAAACACAGTGGTATGCTGTTTCTTGACATGCTTGGAAAATAGTAAGGTCTGATGCCAGGGAGAATCACTGTAGGGTATCATTCACATCTGCAAGCACTACACTAGGTCACATGGCAATTACTCCATGTGTGGCACTCAGGGACCCAATCATCTTGTAGGTATGTCAGCTTAGTTAGTGCTAAACAGATCTTATCATCATCCCAAGGAAAGTGAGGCCCAAGGAATTCTCATGACAAGGTTTAAGCCAGTCAACAGCATGGGTATGTGGGAGTTGAGAAGGGTGGCTCAGGGATGGAGCTCCTAGCCACGTGCTACACATCCGTCCCATCGGTGTGCTGGCACAGCTGATGGCCGTGCTGTAGTATACCCCTGTCCTATCTATCCTGCTTCACAGGAAGCTGGGATGATGCCACACATGGCTGGATATAGGAATCAAGCCAGGATTCACAGGCCACATTTTAGGACTCCAAAACTTAGGATCTTGCTTCAGGCCTTAGGTAAAGCCCAGATCCCTGGGGTATTAGCCAGAAGTTCAGGACAGAGCCTAGCTTCCTGTGCTTTGGGGAGGCTGCCCATCCAAGCCACTTTCATCCATGCCGCTCACTTTCTCCTGCCTGTTTATTTTTTATTCTGGGCTCTGTGTGCTCCCGTAGCACTCCACCCCCAACTTTAATTAGAGCTTATGATCAGTTCATGAGCTCATTCTGCCAACCAGTTCCCTTGGCTCAGATACTCCTGTCTCTCAGCTTCTCAAAAAGATGACCAAAGAGAGTCCTGCAGCTTTGAGCTCAGGTAATTGGCCAGAGGACTTTTGGGGACACCGAAGGATAACTCTGCACCCAGAGCCACAAGAAGAGATAGAAGGTGACATTTGACACTTGTTCTCAACTTCTCAGAGCAGGCAACACTCAGAGCAGCATGTGATAGAAGGACTTAATTTCAGGGGAAACGACAGCAGGATGCAGATCAGTGGCAGATGATGGTCCCAGAGAGGACCCAAGGCAGAAGTTTGACACAAATGGAGCCTTGGCAACTTGTACTTAGCAAAATGGGATACAATCTCGAAAGCCAGGGACAACTATAAAGCTTAGCTCAACTCTGTGCTTTAGAATCTCCAGCTTTTTTCAAGGAATGTGTTTCTGTAGACAGAAGTCACAAAGGTGATAAAGCCAGAGTAGTTCTAGAAAATCATCCCCACGACCAGCTGGTTCCTAGGACAAACAGACTTTTGTATAGCACCACTGGGTGGGGACTGACAGACCAATGATGCATAGTAAGAGTTAGAAAAATATAGAAAATTTGGGGGAGGGAAGAGATGTTGGTCCTTGCATAGACTTACAACACAGTGACTGGCATAGCTTTATTTCATAGCAGTCTTTTTTTTCTTTATGTTAATTTGAAATGCTGTGATAGCAAGTTTTGTACACAATTTTACCTATAAAAAAATCTTTGTTCATGTTATAATTTCATAAAAATTATTTTATTAGTTGTACTGTCTGCTGTGTGTATGCAAGTCCTTGAACATTTGAGTTATTTCCACTTGTTCATCCCTTTTGTTTTTGGGACAGTCTTACCATGTACTGAGGCTAGCCTTAAACTATATGCTCCAGGCTGGCCTTAAACTCTCCTAACTCTTCTGCCTCGGTCTCCTTATTGCTTGGATCGAGGCAGGCAAATATCAGGAATAGTTTGGCAGCCTGGGATTCAACTGGGATTGGTTTATGCACAGATATCACCCCCATTCTCCACCCCACCCCCACTTCCAAGAATGTGATTGGCTGCCTAGCATCTTTGCCTGCATGTACTATGCACACAGATACCAATGTACCTAGCAACCTTGAACCCACCCTTGCATTGGGCTGTACCTAAACCCCTTCTGGACAACGGGTTAAACTTCTCCACTCCTACAAATAAAACTTAGGAAGTTTCTGTTCAAGTATGTCCCCAGGTACAAAAAATAGAAAGGATGCCCAGCCTAAACTGATCTGGGCGTTCTCAGTAAAGAAAAAACTGTGTCCTCAAGTAACTGTTAAGGTAAAAATGCTCTATTGCCTTCTTATACCTATGAATAGTTGGACATGCATATGACTAACATCAGATGCATTAAAGGAAGGGACTTGCACATTAGAAAAATTATTGTATGACATAATCTCACAATGAAACCAGAGACCCACATCACTGTAGTAACCCCCTTCTCTTAAACCCCATGAAAGAAAGTCCCAAACATTAGCTGGGGTCCTTTGGTATTCTCACTCATATGGCTCATTGATCCTTTGCAGTGTCCTCTAATATTTTCTATTGTTTAAACAAAGTTCCCTTGGAATTTTTGAAAATCAGTGTGATAGTTATTCCAATTTCCGAGTAAGAAGTCAATAACATTGAAGAAACCATACTGACAACCCTATAGTCTTGCAACCATGTACCACTGTGCCCAGCTTAACTATTCATTATTATTATGGTATTTGTACTTTGGAGTATTTGTTAGAAAAGACCCACCCCAGAAGTAAATTTTGCATGCCAAAGAATGTACCTATTTGTTAATAATGGACTCCTGGCTTGCTTAAGGACAGCCTGCTTACAATATGTAATGGTTAAGGTAGTCAACTTGATGGGATTTAGATTTACCATAGAAACACATCTATGAGATTATTTCTATTAGGTCTGTGAGACTATTTCTAAAAAGGCGTAATTAACTGAAGAGAGAAGACCTATCCAGAATGTGAACTGAGGTCCCAGGCTGAATTAGAAGAAGGAAGTGAACCGAGCATAAGTACCCATCTCTCTCTCTTCCTTACAGTGGATTCAGTGTGATCAGCTGCCTCAGGTTCCTGCCACTGTACCTTCCTCACCATGATGACTGTACACTCAAACACAGCTAAAACAAACTTTATTACATTTCTGTTGTCATGTATTTTTTTAGATTAGAAATGAGAAGATGACTAATACATCCATAGACCAGCATTAAGCCTTAAACAGATCCTACCTTTCCTTCCAGTGGTGGGTTTGTCTTCTCATTGCTCTCTCTCTCTCTCTCTCTCTCTCTCTCTCTCTCTCTCTCTCTCTCTCTCTCTCTCTCTCTCTCTCTCTCTGTCCCTCCCTCTCATCCTTTGGAGCTCCTCTTTGTACCAGGCATTGCTGTGGTATGGGTGCAATGGTAGAAACAAGTCGATTGGGTGTGGTGGGACATACCTGTCATCCTAGCACTGTGGAGACTGATGCCAGAGGATAGCTGTGAGTTTCAGGTCAGCCTGGGCTACACAGGGAGCCTGATAAATACAGTAAAACTAGAGAGCGAGAGCGAGCGAGCGAGAGAGAGAGAGAGAGAGAGAGAGAGAGAGAGAGAGAGAGAGAGAGAGAGAGAGAGAGAATTCCTGCTCCACATAGACCCGTCTGACAGGAGAAGGGAGATGACTAGGCAAACTATTACATGTTTTCCTGGGTACAGGGAAGCTCTGCTCTGCCATCCCCAGAGTCCTGTTCCCTAGTCACAGTGCCTCTAAGGGCACCACCATCTTTTTGGTGCAGAAACTCTGACACCCAACTTCTTGCCTGTCACACATTCTTATATGTGAGCTATAGGATTTTCGGCTCTGCTGGGTCCATGATTGTGTCTCCTGGCTACCTAGCCAGACAAGCATCTTCAGACTGGCAATCAGGTTGGTTTGTCTGCTCTATCTTGTCTTTTAGAGCTTCTGTCTCCCCAACCCCCCTGCAACTCAGGGACAGCTGGGTTGGTCAATTCTTTGCTTTCAGCAAAGGATGCAGAGAAGATGCCAGCCTCAAGGCAGTAACAGAACACTCTAAAGGCACAGAGTCCCTGTAGATCATCTCCACCATTGCTCTGTAACTCACATGGTCTTTGAGAAAAGACAAGTGCCCATCAGAAGATCCAACACATGGATATTTCAGGGGACAGAAGATTGCTTCCTGGAAGCTTTATTAGGTGCAAGCTGTTGGACCAAAGTTTTAATGTGTTCTCAGTTCTTCTCTGTCATAACCTGTTTTGAAGCAGGGACTAGTCATTCAGTTTGATTCTTTTTATCCCTCCAACTCTTACACAGAGGCAAAGTTGATAAGGAGGAAGTAGCTTTCCTCATTCCCAGAAGACTGTAACAGTAACACTTTAGCTTCCCTCTAATTACAGCCACCATGACAGTTCATATGTTGTAGCAATAAAAATAACCATAAACCTTACATAATCATTAAAGTTAAGCAAACAGCCCCGCACTGCATCATAACGTACAGGTAGTTGCTAATAATCCGGGAACAGCATTGGGGCATTCAAGGAGCAGCTTTCCTATCTCCACAGTTTCTTAAACAACTTCAGAGACATATTTTTATTAAGTATATGCAAGGCAGATGATCTTAAACCTCAAGAAGAGTGTACATAATAATTGTGTACTCTTGTAATGCTCTCTGAAGACCTATTCAGAGTCCATTCGGAAAGACAATAATATATCAAGAAGTTCTGCAAACTTCCTCCTAATGAAGACATGCCAATTTGAGACCAAGAATGTGGCCTCCAAGGACAGAATAACCACTACTCTCTGTCTCTCGGTATTTTGCTACTTTATTTCAGAGTGATTCAAAATCTAATTAAATTTCTAAACTCTAATGAAATTACAGAAGAAAAATCATTTAGGATTATATTATGTACAATTACTCACGGCTGAAAATTACAGCTACCCTCTTTCACCGGGATGGAGTCTCCAGGGAAAACCACTGTTATTTATCCGCCATATAAATCTGAAGCTTCTCCCACTCTTTACAGGTTGGAGGTAAAATTGAATTAATTAAATGTATATATCCTGAGATGCAGTGGATAGGTGGAGAGGGAGTTCAAGGGAGGAAAGCATATGGGCTGAGGTCTCCTGATGCAGGACAAGAGGTGGGTGAATTCCTCCAAGGGCAGGTTCCCCTGATGCAGGACATGGGTGGGTGAGTGTGCTCCAAGGGTGGGTTCTCCCGATGCAGGAACACTGCTCACCACAATCACAGAAAGTCTAGACAAAGCTGAGGGGCTGGGTGTACATTCTACATGTTGTTAGGCTTCAGGAATCTTAGCTTATTTTTCTAGAGACCAGAGAGGGGGTTATCGCCAGAAGACTGCAAAGCAATAGTGGCTAGAATTTCTAGTCTGAAGAGGTTCAATGGCTGGACCAACCCAGATTCACACGAATAATGAGACTTGTGGATATTCCAACAGCTGTTCAGTAATTTCATAAATTTGTCTGTTAATGATCCATCTTTCTATACACAGAGAGTTTTGAAGATGCTTCCACTATTGCAAATATTGACATCAGCTGCAATTTTGTCCTCATTAAGAATGACTGAAGGAACTAGATACAAAACTTATTTTTAAACATCTGTTTGGAAATATCAGACATCTACTAAAGCAAGAAAGGGTAGAAATTACATCTAGAAGGATAAACAAAAATGTCTTAACTGGGACAGGATTTTCTTCTAGAGGCATCTCTAATCCCAGAAGAGGTGGCAAGAGGCTTCGGGGTAAGGATGGGCAGCTGTGAGGGTCGGCCACTCAGAACTTGTGGGTCTTAGCCTTGGTTTCAGGCCAGGATGCCTGAAGTCCCTAGCAGAAATGGTGACCAGGAAGTCCTTGAAAAAGTCAAAGTCCAATTAACTTATCATACTCTGTGAAACTGTAGCTAGATGTTAGAGTCTTATAAAGAGGCAGAAGACAATAAAAGTCCCATGGTCCAGTGAGAAAAAGTGTGACCCCAGGTTTCAAACTATTTTTCTTCCATAACTTCTTTAGTGTTGGGGACTCGTTGAAAATAACAATCAGGCCCTGGATAAAGTGACTGTGATGGTTACCTGTACATCTGTTACCCTGCAGAAAGTGACTGTGCTTATTACCTGTACACCTGTCATTGTGGTAGAGGAAAGGTTTTCCATGGTCCTTGTAATACTTGTGATAGTCCATCATGACACAAAGATGTGAGATGAAGTAGTCATATGTTCAGGTGTATTTGTGTGTGTGTGTGTGTGTGTGTGTGTGTGTGTGTCTGTCTGTCTGTCTGTCTGTCTGTCTGTCTGTCTGTCTGTCTTTTGCATGTACATACTTACAGAGGTCAGAAGAAGGCACTGGGTTTTTTTCTCTCACTCACTGACTGTTCCATTAGGCAGGGTCTTCCCCTGCCAGAGGTTCACATTTTCTCAATGAGGCTGGAAGCCAGTAAGGCTCTTGGAGCTGACGTGACAGTTGTGTGTGCAAGAGACGTCCAACTTGTTACACAGGCGCTGGGATCTGAACTCTGGTCTTCATGATTGCTCCGAAAGCATTGAACCCTCTCTCTCTGGCTGTCACTGAAGGTCATGTCTTAGTTTGGAGCATATCTTATGGCATATGTAGTAGACAGAATCAAACAAAACCACAAACAAATACTAAGTGTATAGCATTCAGAAGCTAGCCTATGAAACTTTCCTAAATCTCATGACTCACATAAAAAAGAAATGTGATATGGCTTTCCCAATTTCAACAATACTATACACACTTCTTCATTTATATACAGTAAAAAATCATGCTAAAGAAACCTTTATACACAATATTTTAAAACACCGAAACCCAAAATTCAATCAAATTAGTGGAAACGTATACCTTTGCCCCAGCAAACATTCTTATGTGAAGAAACATGAGGTGGGTGCGTGGAAGACAGTTACATATAGTATTGCCAGGCAGCTGTCAAATTAAAATAGTCGCATGGTTTGTAACGACTTTTATGTTCTTATTTTTTTTTAATAATTTGCAATTTTCTGTGGTTTTATATGTCACTTTAAATAAGTATTGACCTTTGAACCTAATTTTTATCAGTTATTTTTTATTCTTTTAAATTTAATTTTTATTATTTTTAAATTGTGTATGCATGTTTGTGGGTGTGAGTGTACACACAGGTCACGATATGTGTTTGGAGGTCAGAGTACAATGTTTAGTGTTGGTTATTGCCTTCTGCTTTTTTGAGACAGGGTCTCTGCTGGCCCATGAGCCTAGGTGATCCTCCTGTCTCAGCCTCCTGTCTTCCTGTAGGAGTGTATACTAGTATGCCTGTCTTTACATGGCCTCAAGAGATCTGAACTCAAGCTCTCACTCTTGAGTCATCTTCCTAGCCCTTTTTTTAATTTTAAACCACCTAACTACTTCACCTACATTTTATCATCTTGAGGCTATGTAAAATTTGTATCTTTCACAAGAAAAATAATGAATCAACAAAATATTCTAAATGGAAAAGGGAAATTACCTATTTCTAGTTCTAATGATATCCAGCAAAAAATCCTACACACATGAATGTATGATATAAAAATATTTTATAGGAGAAGGAAGGTAAAAGAGAGAGAGAGAGAGAGAGAGAGAGAGAGTTACCAGCAGACTCACATTGACAACATGCAATGTGTTCCTCAAAAGTGAACAGAATGATGTCTCTTGGGGCTTATAGCTGCAGGAAGGAGAGAGGGCCAACAAAAGAACAAAAGAATATGAAGTTACCACCACAATTAGGTAGGACGAGTTTACCAGCAAGGCTCATCCCTACCCCACCCTCTTCATCCTCCTTTAAAACATCCTCTTAGGCCTCCAGGAGTTCTAGGATCAGGGCACAAAGGTCTTTTGAATTGCTCTTGTCAGTGTTTTGAGCCCTTCCATGCAGTTTCAGAGAACTGTCATATCTGTCAACTCCTCAGCTTATAGATATGATAGTCATTGTTTTTATTTAGAACATCAACACAGGAGACTTATGTCTCTATAAATGACTCCCTCCCTTTTTTTGACAAATAATGTGATAGGGTCCCTTATAGCCCAGCCTGTGGTCAAGGCTGGTCTTGAACCCTTGATCATCCTATCTCCACCTCTGGAGTGCTGGATTACAGGTATGGGTCACCAAGTTCAGTTTAGGACAACGACTTCAAGGATCAGGAGTTGAACCCCTGTCACAACAGCAAGAGTACAGAACCCAACCACTAAACCACCAGGGAGCGTCATTGAGCTATTTCCATGAAGGACATTTGCAGACTATGAGTTAGGTTGCTGTTGTAAACAGAATCTTAAAACTTGAATGTCCTTGGAATTGGTTTATACGAGAAAATATTTTACACAGCAGTTTATATTCAACTATAAAGCTTAGATAACCCATTTTTGTTTTTATATATTAATTCTGTTGCTTTCTATTCAGATAGTCAGTTGGAATGGAAACAATACCAGTTTGTATCTTCCTTCTAGCCCCAAGACAAAGAATATTTTATTTTGCTTTTAAGAACATACAGAGTTATTGATTTATTTAGATCATTGTTTATTTTTCTCCTTTGATCAACTAATACAGTGAATTACATTTACAGATTATTCTTTTACTTTCAAAACCACTTTAAAATTCTTTGGTGAAAATTTAGTTGATATAGTGTGTCAGATATTAAAATAAGTAATAAGGAGACTTCTGGATAAATGACAGATTAGAAGGGACGTCCATGTGACTCAGTGCAGGAGGAGAGTCAGGGTAAGAAAGGATACACTCATTTCCAAATACAGCACCAGCAGAAGAGACTAGGGGTTCACAAAGGGAGAGAGGACAACTGAATAGTACAAAGAAACAGAAGCAGAGCGACTCAGGAAGGAGGCACAGACAGCTCCTGTGGCGGTCTTGGTGTGCACATGAGTGCCAGTGTCTGCTGAAGCCAGATGAGGTCATCTGATGCCTTGGAGCTGGAGTTACAGGCTGTTGTGAGCTACCTGGTGTGGGTGATAAGAACTGAATTCCAGCACTCTAGAAAAACAGCAATCACTCTGAAAAGCTAAGCTGTTGCTCCAACCCCAGCTCTATTTTTATTTGTCCTCTTAAAAATGTCATTTGATGCACAGACATTCTTAATTTCCGTAAAATACAAGTTATCCATTTCTTCCATTACAATAAATATAAATGTCTATTGCAAAATTCACAGTATACTCTTTCACTTTATATTTATTATACTTGTATTGTAGTTACTTTTCAGATCCCCCTTCCTTTTACTATTTTTTGTTTGTCTTTTTCTCTTATGTGGGAGAGTAGAGGAGCTTCTTTGGACATACTTAGTTTTCTGCGGTTCTTTTAAAGTTTAGGCAGTTCAGCCTTATGATTCTGATATTTATCCCTAGCCTATCATGTCTATTCCTATGACTTTCTCCTCACCAAATTCTCAAGCATATCAATACCCATGTCTTTCTTAGAATAAGGAAATCACTTTAGCACATGCCAACTCCCACCAGATACTGTCCTATCCTTTTACTCAACACTTGTGTTAGTATCACAGAGAATATTAGTTGTGAAATTGGATGTGTTTGAAATAATTTTTAAAATAAAACAAATGTAGAAATTAAAATGAAAAACAATTAGATTTAAAAAAATAGGAAGTACATATTTTAATGAAGGTGCAGAGACATAGTCTTACTCTGGAGTTCTGTTAAGTCCAACCAAACACTCAGAGAAAATGTCACTTGTGGAACTGAAATTTAATTTCTTTTCATCTCTGAAGTCTGCTAAACTAATGCAAAAATCCTTCATCTTTACAGTATGTGTTGCATACAAATGACTTGTTATTGATCCAGCTATATCCATTTTGTTCACCCCACCTCCCAAATATATTTTCAAAAAGAAATGTATATTTATTTTTTTATTCTTTTGGTAATTGATTGCTTTTTAAAGTTGCTTGTAAAAATAACAACATTGAATTCCAATATCTTTGTTTGGTTTCCTGAACTTCTTTTTAGTGGAATATTTTTTTCTGATTGTCATTAGATGGTTCACACCACTGAGACTGTATCTTTTTATCTCAAGGGGGCATTTGCCTTGGTGTGAAGCCTTGGCTTCAGTGAGTGTTTGCATGGGTGTGAAGCCCTGGCTTCAGAGAGTGTTTGCATGGGTGTGAAGCCCTGGCTTCAGAGAATGTTTGCCTGGGTGTGAAGCCCTGGCTTTTGTGAGTGTGTGCCTAGCTGTGACACTGTGGCTTCAGTGAGCATTTGCCTGGGTGTGACACTGTGGCTTCAGAGAGCATTTGCCTGGGTGTGAATACCTGGCTTTAGTCTTCTGATCTAGCTATTGTTTCACAGCTGCCTCTGTTGCTTCAGTCATGATACACAATACAATCTAGGATTTATCAGCAATGTTCATTTTTTCTCCTAAGGCTTCCTGAAGTTTCCTTTTCTGTGATTAAATTTGTCCTCCCATTGTGTCTTTTAGCTATTTTGTTTGCAATCTTTATTATTGAGAAATGTCATACATCATTTCTCCAAATATTTCTTTCTTCTCATAGTTTGTTCTCTTTTTCTAATACCCAGTCATATCAATGTTGTCACTTTACTCCACATTTCTCGACACTTAGTTCTCCTCTCTGCAACCTTTCCTTCTAGCTGATATGTTCTGGAAGAGCAAGAGACTCATTCCTCTGAAGCTAATTAATTTTCCTGCAGTGTTCAGTCTTTTATTTTTCTCCCCAGAAATGCTCCTTATTTACATGCTTTCATTCCCAGAGGCTCCATTTTTTAGTCCCTATTTTTTTCATTGAGTGAGTTCTTTGAGAATTTCATACATACATGTGACGCATTCTCATGGCTTTCTCCCTCCCCTCTGTACCTCCTTCCCACCTGTCTTGGCTCTCACTCCTTCCTATTTGTCCCATTTCCAGTTGCATGACTCTTGTCTTTGTTGTGTGACCCATTTAGTTTAATCAGGACTATCTGTGTGACCACTGGATTAGGAATGTCCACTGGAACCCGATGGGTCACCAGTGGGTTCACAGGTAAAAGCATTAATTCCCCCTTTTCCAGAATGTATCTGCAGGAAATAGCCCAGCAGTGAGGGGCTGGGCCCCCAGAGTCCCTCCTTTATCCTTGCACGGTAGCGGTTGAGCATTCATGGCTGCAATGGATGTGCAATGTCCAGAGATAGCATTTTGCTGTCCATCTTCCTATCTTTCTGCTCTTAGAGTCTCCTGGTCCCCTCTTCTGCCATGCTTTCTGAACCTCAAGGAAATGACATTCATGTTTTGTTTAGGGTCAGGCCCTCACTAGTCACTTGCTGTCACTGCCTTGTGTAGACGTGGGTGTGCATTCGTCACAGCTCACTGGAAAGAGAGGCTTCTCTGTCAAAGACTGAAAGTGCTACAGGCACAAACACATATACTTATAAAGAGAGTAGATGCTGTGGCAATTTAACTAAGCAACAGAATTAAGCCCCTCCCCCTAGGTCCTATGACCTCCTCTGCCATGAGTTTGTGAACAGGTTTGTAAAACCAGGTGTGGATTCCCTGCTGTGGAATGGGAGAGGCTGTTTCTATTCATTTTCATAAGTGCTCGCTTGTTCCCTCCTAACCTCTCCAGTCTCCTCTCTCGTCTCATTGGGTTTTGTTTGTTTGTGTCTGTGAATGTATGTGTACTTACGTTAGATTACAACAGTTCTATTAACTCCAGTTCCTCTTTCACCATCTGGGTTCTTGTTTTTTGCCCTTGGTTCTCTGTTTTTCCAATGTCTTGCTATTTTCCCATGTGAACTTACATTACAAGACACTTACTTACTTAGGTTCCTAGCTCTGCTTGTATGTTATGGAGAGGGGGGCTTGTTTTTGAGGAGATTGTAATTTGCAAGTTAAGTGGGTTTTAGGTCATGGTTCTGAAGACAGCAGAGTTCATGCTCCATCAATGAGGGCTTCAGATTACATAGGAGAGGGTTGATAGGGATCACAAGGTGGAATCCCTTGTGGGAGTGAGCTCTAGTGCATGCAGAAGGGGTGGCGTGGGGACAGTGATACGAACTCTGCTCTTCAGCAGGCCACTCTCATGACACTAAGCCATTCTCTGAGAACTAACTCACTCTTACCAAAAAAACAACCCTTCTCAATGGCCATATGTCCTAATACTACTATCCTGGCAACAAGATTTCAGCAGGATATTGGGGGCAGTGGGAATACACCCAAACCTTTGTTCCAGTAACTACACTAGAATCTACTCTCAGTTGTTTATGCTTAGAGGAAGCAATACTTCAGAGATGGGTATGTTGGGTGAGATATAGGAGCAAATGCTAAGGGACAGGCCAGTTGACATCCACCTGTCACTATTTGTCCCTTCGCTTAGAGTCTCCTTGACCTGAACTCATCATCTTCTCCTACAACTTCAGCCAGGTAACTGATTCAAGACAGCAAGTAGAGGGCTCTATACAACTATCCCATGGTGCCTCAGCTTATGCTCCTGACTCCTGCAACCATATGCTGAAAACCAAACACATCTGATCCACAAGGTTTTCCCACAACTTTTAGATTGTAAAGATCCACAAATCTTCCCTCGTCTCTTAGAAGCCCTGTGCTGTTCAATCAAGAACCTGCATTAGTCTCTACAGGAGCAGTGCTAAGCCTGTGTTTATCAGAGTCGCCTATTGTGTCTTGGATTTGTAGCAATTATTTTATAGATGAAAATTGAGTTCATTCTTTAAGTCAACATTGTAAGAAACACTAATAATAAAGACAGCATGGATGATTTATGCCTTGATTTCCAGTGTGCCAATCATTGCTTAGGAGGTTTGTTGCTGATTAATTGTCTCATATCACCTCTATGAGTTTCTGTTCTCTTTTTACAAATGGAAAAAAACAAGGCATGGAGCAGTATAAGGTAAAGGGCATCTGACTCCTATAGTCTGACTGTGGTCTCAATCATTAGAGTTGGTTTTAATACATACATACATATATACATACATACATACATATTAGAATGTGTGCATGTGTGAAAAGAGAGAGAGAGATTGAGAGAAAGAGAGAGAGGAATTTAACCCAAATAATGGTTATTTTTCTAAAAAAAATTGCCTCTTCCTCATCTCAAATCATTGCCAAGTGTTATGGTCTGGATGCATGGCTTTGAGAATGCTGCCCTGTTCTCTGAGAACCTCCCTTTGCATTAAGCTCACAGAAGGTTTTGCCCTGGAGGCCCATTCCATGTCTCCTTGGATGTAGCCCTTTCTACCCCTGAATGTGTTTGGGTCCACAGCTTTCCCAAAGTGACATCAGTGGGTGACCAGCTCATTAGCTCTCACTGGTCACTAGCAAAAAGTTGAGGGTGAAAGTAACTTTTGGATTTTGGAGCTTTCATTATTTCAGGATTGATGGCTTTAATAATGAATCTTGCATTAATACCTTAATGGACTGTATACTTTTTATCATGACCTGGCCATATTTGAGAAAATTTAGAATCACAATATTATTCTTGGGTCAGCAACAGAAGTGTGCATAGCCATGAGGGATAGGGAAAGAAATTAAGGCATGAATATGTAAAGGCATAAATATAACTTTTACAATCAGGAAGTAATAATAAAACCACAACACACATATATACGTATGTACAGTAAATTGGGAGCACATTTATGTGTAAGATTCCCTTGAGGCTGCTCCCAAGTGCACTCACATCTTCATCTCACCTTATTACTGCTGCTAAGCACACTCCAAGGTCACAGTGCTCTTTTTGATGTGAAGGGTGTAGGGCAGGCGGGCTGCAGCCACTGGCCGTTCCACTTACAACCTTCGCATCCCTTCTTTACTGGGAAACAGGTCTCCCCCAGCTTGCAGGACAGAGGGAACCATCTTACTGGTGACTACTGTGTGACAAAACTTCCTGGGGAGATACACAACACACACACATACACACACACACACACACACACACACACACACACACACACACACACACACACACACACACACACGTCTATTCACCTTGGACAGGGATCCCATGACAGACCAAAGTACTGATACCACCAAAGTCCAACTTGGTGAACCGCTGGGTATTCTTTGGGGTTACTTACAGGAGTATTGGCAAGGGGGTCCTTACAGGACCAGAAATGACTCAGACAGGTGCATCCCCAAGGCCCGCCCCAGCATGGGTGACAGCTCACAAAAGCTGGGAAACCTGGAGCACACTGAACAGCCTGCAGGTAGCTCAACAGGTTGGTGCATGTCCTTTCCAAGTGACTCTGGTCTAAGCCTTTTCTTCCAGGCAGCTGGGCTGGTCTCAGAGTTGTCTTTGTAGCTCAGCTTCATTAGTTTGAAAGGAACTCTCAGCTTTTAGTAAATCTGGCCAGTTTCAGGGATTTCCTAAAGCTATTTTGTAATGTTTAGCTTCCTTTGTAAAGTTTTCCCCTGCAGGACAGAATGCTGTAACCTCTAAAAGCTGCTACACAACACACCATCACAACTAGCAGCTCAGTATCTTCTGTAAGCTGGGTTTTTTTCAAGTAGAATTGATGAATCAAATATTGTGGAAACTCATTTTTCTGTGGCTCTGGGGAATGGACCCAGGGAGGTCCTGCCCCAGACGCTTCTGGAAGCTTTCAAAGCAGCCAGTGCTTCTTGCTGGATTGGACGGAACCATTTACTTTACAGTCACACAACCTTGACATTTGGTATAACTTTATTTTAATCATTTAATTTTAAGTGTGCAGTCTTTAATAAAGGCTAATTGCCACGTATATGTTACAGCAAATAATTAAGCAAAACCAGAATTTTGTTAAATTTTTGCAAGCGAAATGAGGTGCTAAGTAACACATAGCCAATGATCATGTTCCAGGTCTGGCGGGGAAACAGCAAACTTCCCCTTCAGGAAGCACAGTAAAATGTCCACGCACCCAGTGCCCAGGTAAAGGACTAGAACACCACTTCATCAGCCCATTTTCTTGTTTGCCTTCTCTGTCTCCTGTCTCATCCTCACACCTAGAGGGGGTCCTCTCTCCAGTTCAGAGTCTACCAGCCCGTATGTCCATATATAACCTATATAACCCCCACCCACCCCAAACATGCACTGTTCAGCGAATCCAAGAAGTGTTTCTGGCTTCTCTGCTGTCTAGTTTGCTCACTTCTGCGCTTCGTGAAAATGCAATCATCTTTGTTTTCTAGCACCATTTTCTGTTTCTGAGATTTGCCCTCCATGTGGCTGTCCTGTGTTCATTTTTATAGCTGCATGCCATTCCAGTCTATCCATTCTCCCATTGTTAGATTTTTGTCACTCTTCTGAGGTGATGTCTTCATTGAATTACAAGTCATGCTTTCTAAATGTCCTTTCCTGTATCTCTGAATGCCCAGGGACATCTGGGCATTCATGGGACATGAATGGGACCTGCTGATATATAGATTTATCCAGAGAATTAAAAAATTGTTTTCAAAGATGTGTATCATACTGTTTTATGTTCTCACTTAACTGGAGCATTACCTAAGGATTTTATTCTTGGCAATCAGAGTACACAAAATATCACCTCATTGTGCTCCTGGGTTTCATGTCTCCAGTTCTTAACCACATGAGCATAGGGTTTTACCAACACTACAGCTGCTTTGTACAGTCAGTGTCTTTGTGATTTTTGAGGTCTCTCTCAGTGCCATGAAGACATAGTTTTCATTTATTTGGGTCTTCTTTACTGCTGCACACCAGAATTTTCTTGACATTAATCTAAGGTAACCATTGTCAGATACACATACATTCTACATAGAGAGTTGTTCGTGATAATGGTATCATTTTTACTTTTAGGTTGTGCTTTTTTGTTTGTTTGTTTGTTTGGTTAGTTGGTTTTGATTTTTTCAAGACAGAGTCTCTCTGTGTAGCCCTGGCTGTCCTAGAACTCACTCTGCAGACCAAGCTGGCCTTGAATTCAAAGAGATTTGCCAACCTCTGTCTCCAGATTGCTGAGATTAAAGGTGTACATCACCACACTCCGTTTAGGGAGAATATTCTTTATTAAATATTTTCTATGCTATTTTATTAATGGTGGACTTTTCTGCTCCTAAAAAATTCTAAAATTTTCTTAAAACTCTTTAAAGTGACCTGCACACTCCCACCTCATTTAGTAATGAAGCTTTTAACGACTTGGCTCCATCTGTTGGAAGGTTCCGGGCTTTTCCTGATTTCCGTTCCTCTCGAGTGTTTCAGGAAGTTATATTTTCCTGAGATTCTGTTCACTTCCCCCATTTTTTATATCTATTGGCCTATAATTGTTAATATTGCCAGTATTGCATGATTGGAGTTTTCTGTATTCATATTCTCACTTAACTCTTCATAGCCTATGTTTTTAAATTCTGTTTTCTCTTTTAATCCATTCTTTGAAAAGCTTGTCATATTATTAGTTTTATTAGAAAAAGAAACTTTAGAGCTTTGTTGGTCCTTCCTCTGCTGAGTCTTTCATCTCTGGTTCATTATTTTATGTTTTCATATTTTATTTATTGTTCCCTTTGTGAAGGGGTGATGGGGAGAGAAAAAGCATGTTAGGTTTTATCATCTTGCAACACTGGCTATGCAGCTTTTTTTCTTTTTCTCTGCCCTTCTTTTTTTTTTTCTCTACTGAGATAGCATCCTGCTGTATAGCCTTGGCTAGTTTGGTATTTGTGACCCTCCTGCCCCTTTGTCCTGAGTGCTGGAACTACAGACACACAATACCATGCAATCTCTTGCATTTATTTTCAGCTTTTGCATTTACATATTTCCTTCTAATTAGTAACCCTGCAATTCTATGAAATCTAATATGTAATGTTTTCATCACCATTCATCTCCAGCTGCTTTTGACCTCAGAGTCACTTAAAAACGTTTTTTTAAATTTCCAAATCCTCTGAACTTCAGCTGCTCATTACTATAAGTCATTATCAAGACTCAGCTGTCCTGTGCTAAGGAAAACGACCTGTATGTCACTCATCCTGTGACATTTTAAAGATTTACCTGGTAGACCACGTGTGGCCATTTTGGGTGGTTAGAGGTGAATGTGAGCCTAGTGACTCTAATCACTAGGTGACGAGCTCTGAGTCAATCTAACAGTCCACCTGTGTGTCAAATCTTCCTCGTCTTTATTTTTGCAAATATCCCATAACACTGGCAGCTTGATAGTTCCTTCCACCTTGCACTGAAGGAACACATGGCAGAGTTGTGGGCACAGAAGGAAGGTAGGAGACTCCCTGGCATGAACGAGTTGGAGGTGAAGCAGCAGCTTGGGTACAGGGCAAAGCATCATGGTTACTGAAGCCAGACCCCCTCTGCTCTCTGTGAGGTGACCACTCTAGCCTCAGGCAAGTTCTAGTCCATTCCAGCCTGTTGCACCCGACCCTATGTGAGCTGGGCCAGGGTTTGACTCCTTCATTAAGTAGTCATGATGCTGAGCCCAAGCTATGTAGGGCACCAGGAGAGGTTCTGGTTTCTGCTCTCACACACTCACCAGCTAGCGCAGTGGGAGCCACCATGACACCTGTGATAGCCACAGCCACAGGATATTCATGACAGACATATAGGATAGGGCACCTGCTCATGCTGGGAACAGCATGCCGCACCAGAAGGGCAAAGGCTCCTAGCAGGCATCTTGGGGCTCTGTGCAATGTTTTTTTTTTTTTTTTTTTTTTTTCTCCCGTCTAACAGCCAATGGGCTTCAATTCTCTAGCTCAGGAAGTGAGGGCACGTGAAAAGCAGAAGTTGCCCCAAGCTGCTTCCTTCCTGGGTAGTACCAAAAGGTCATGCCCTGGGAGGAGGAGCTGGTGGCAGGCTGGTGTCTGTGTTAGTTTGCCATGTGGAAACACTTGAAGTTTGGTTGCCAATATTGGAAAATGAATGTGCTTCCATCAACATAGAACCATGTGATCCATCTTGATACCAGGTCTCCTGGAACTGGAGTTTCAGGTGGTTGTAAGCCACCATGTGGGTGCTGGGAACTGAACATGGGTCTTCTGTATGGGTAGTTAGTGCTATTAACCACCAAGCCATCTGTCAAGCTTTCTTACAGAATTCTCAGAGTAGGTGATGTATTTTTCCTATACACCATTAATAAGAAGGGTTAGTTTTAGGTTCATACGTGTTTGGAGAAACAAGTGTGGGTATTTTAATTGTTGTGGTCTCGGGGCTTTGGGCATGCCAGCCAAATGCTCTACCACTGAGCTGCATACTCAATTATTGTTTTTTTTATTTTTATTTTTGAGGTAGAGTCTCACTATGGAGCCCAAGATGGCCTGAAACTTTCTAAGCTTCATGTAGTCTCACACTGGACTATATAATAAGACCATATACATTTGTTAATATGTGTGGAGGTGGGAGGATAGAACATTGCTAAGACACACAAAATTCTGCAAAGTACATTGCTCATGATGCAGCCTCCTTTTCTTCATGCCCAGAAGAAGCAAAAGCTACTACACCAAAGGATATAAAGGACATCTATCTACCACGGTAGGCTGTCCTCCTCTGTTTAGACATCTGGGTCTCTGACAATTGTCAAAGGCAGGCAGGAGAGTGGCCCAGGCTGCTGACTGAGTGGTTAGAGCCCAGTGCTCACACACACCTCTGTGTAGACTGTGGTTTGGTTTCTTCCTCTGTCAGAGTCTGGTCAGTATTAATAGTCAACACAGGAGGCTGGGATGGAGTCAAGTAACTGTCACAGCAGTTAGAAACTTAGAAAGCACCAGCCCAGGAGGAAGTGCTGCTGTAGATGGTGGCCACTTATAGGCTTGACAGGGGAGCCCAGTGGGTGGCTCACAGTCTGTCAGCTCAGCTGGAGGTTCTAGACTTGCCATTATGTGGACTGCTTACCCACTGTATTTGGAGCTTCAAGTCAGCTAGCTGAGCCTGAAAAGTCTGCCCTGAGTTAGCTCTGAGAACTTGAATGGGAAGCCCAGCACTCCCTTCTGGCAGTGTGAAAATGTGCAGCACACCAACTGCAGAGATGTCACCATGTGGGTGACTATTATGAGCAGGAGTCAGGGATTATCCTTCGTATTCCTGCCCTTGCAGACAGCTAAACATCCATGAAAGTGTGAGGTGGGGTCCACCATTTATCTATGAACAGATCCTGCTATCTGCGATATGGTAAGGAACAGGCATTCTTCTTTATCACGGGTTCCTTTTAGAAACCATTTTGACACCCACGTTTCATCATTTCCAACCCACTTTACAATCCTTATCTATTTTTGTGTGGGCATCTGAAATTGTTACTCAGCTGGGCCTGGTTGCACACATCTGTGTGATAAAGGCCTTAGAGAGCTATTGTGCATTTAAGTCCAACCTGGGCTATACAATGAGCTATCTCTGGGGGAAAAAAACCTGGCATCAAGGATGTAGCCCAGAGGAAGTCTTTGTCTCATGCCGGAGGTCCTGTATTTGTTCCTAAGAGCACAAGAAACCAATAACAGAGCCTGTCATTCTCAGAGGAGAATAAAAGGCCTCCCCAGACCCAGACACTCCTGTGGTGTGAATGCAGAGTCAGGGTTGAAGGGGAGGTTGCAGTGGCAAACACTACAGTTCCAGCCCTAGGGGCTGAGAGGCTACTCAAGGTCTAGCTTTCTGGACACAGCAGGTCAGGAGATATCATCCTTTAAAACCTCACAACAGGGGTCTCTGGGCAAGAAACCCACCTGAAGTGACCCCTCAGTCTTAGAGCTATAGGAAGGGAGCCAGAAAACTTACCACAGCAAATGCTTCAGCCTCCAGTGGTCGACCCTCAGCAGCAAACTCCCTCCCTCCCACCAGCAGCAGGCAGAAGCCAAGTAACAGGGACTTTCCTCAACCTTGTCTGCAAAGGGCCAAGAGGAACCCACAGCCTCTGACTGCCACTGCAGCTTCCTTCCTTGTCAGTCACGTGGGACTTGGCTCCCATCCCCAGAGCCTGGGGTCATAAGGCTCACTTGCCTGATCTCTCAGGAGCCAGGACAGAACACCACAATGAGCTCTAGGCTCCCAGTATTGAGAGCCCTCCTTTTCCTCTTGGGTAAGTAAAGGCAGGTGATGGAGATGGGGTGGGCCTTACCTTTGCCAGCCTGGGAGCCTAGTGAGCATAAATTGCAGGCCTAATAGCCTTGGGCTTCACCTCTGAATTGTGACACACCCCTCAGGATAGATGGAATTTGCTTACTTGGGTGGGATAGTGAGCAATGTCTCTGTTTCATTTCAGATGCTACTTACAAATAGATGTAGAGTGGGCTGGTGAGGAGGGCTGGTGCAGAGGAAGAGTGCCAGGCTATCTAAGAATGGTCTGCTTCGATGTGCCTTTGGCTTTGTTCCTTACAAACCGGGATGTGCTTCTGACACTTGGAGTTTCAGTTTCTGACCTAATGAAATGGAAAATAATATGTTTACTTCATAAGCTTGCAGGAGAATTGAGTTAAACTTAAGTGACCCAAATCAAGATAATTGCATAGCAGAGATAGACAGGTGGTGCTGCCCCATTCCGGGTGACTGTGTGTGGAGTGGACCCAGGAGCATCTTTAGTTTTAGAAATCACCTTTATTGCTAAGCCCTGAAAGGTAGAAGGATGGAGAGAGGCAGGGGTAAAGTGGTCCCAACAGGAAAGGAAAACAAAAAAACAAAACAAAACAAAACACCAGAGATGCATTGAGAGGAGGAAATGTGGAGAATTGGAGAGAAGTTCAGCAAGACTGCTAGAAATTTGCAGAGATGTGGACAGCAGTGATGGGGAGAAGTGCTGCTTTGCAAATGGACGCCAACTGTTATTTCTTTGAAAGGCAGCTATGCTCACATCTAACAGCACACCACTGTTGCTTCTTTGGAAAGGCAGCAGATGCCTTTTACAGAAAACTAAACAAAACTGAAAGTCAAGCAGACTGCCTCCTAACGGTCTCCTGTCTCTGGAGGTGTGGCCTGAATCCTGAACATAGACAGAAAGATTCCCACAGCTGGCCTCCATGGTTGCCTGTGCCAGGCAAGGACAGCACAGACATGGGGCTTGGGAATTAGCATGTCAAGACAGGCACCACGCATCTAAACGTGGATGTGGGTCTCTGACAGTGACAATGAGATAGCAGGAACCAGTGAACAGTGAATGAAAGTGCTCAGGGCAGCTGAACTCAGTGTTCCCACCGAGCAAAGGGCCAGAAGCCAGCAGGGTCTCTAATTTCTACTTTGGGCAACAGAAATACAGACTGGTCTATCCCAGGGAATTGGAGAGGGAATTGTGGATTTAATAAAACCAATGAAAAAAGTCAAATTATACAAATAGACAATTCATTGAAGAATTGAAGACAATGAGCTTTGAAGATGCTCAGGTTGACAAATCCTATATGAGGTGATAACATGCAGCATGTTTTGGTGCTTTGTGGGTGGGAAGTGCTGGCCAAAGCTTACCTTAGCTCAGTCAGTTCCCACAGCTATATGGAAAGCCACCTTAGGTACTGTGATCTCTGGGTGCCTTTTCACACTCTGTGGCCCAGGCATCCCGGCCTTTAGTGCTTTCACGAAACAGTGAGGACCATGGGGTTAGTTCTAGACTTCCAGAATGTTGCTCTTCTCTGATCTTTGCCTTCCCTGTGCCAGTCTCCTCATCTGTCAGTTTCGGCTAATGATCTATGCAGCTTCCCATGGCTGTTGAGAGAATTAACCCTGCTGCCTGCCACCTTCTGTTCTCTTAGCTCAGTGTGTACTCACAGTGTACACTTAAGATTAGCCATTAGAGGGACTTGCTGATTCAACTTCACAGAGACTTTCAGGGGAAAAACAAGCTGGTCACAACTTTTGGTACAGAAATTCCAGATCGAAGAATTTACCCTATTGAAATACTGGGGTAATAGCTTCCCAGGGTGTTTAACCGAATGTTGCTCTGCACAGAGGAATCACAGTGAAGGGATTGCTCAGATAAGATTGGTCAATGCCATGTCTACGGGACTTGGCTTGTTGTTGATGACACAGGAAGGCTCACTGTGGGTGGTGCCACCCCTGAGCAGGGGGTCCGGGTTGTATCAGAAAGCTGACCCAGCATGAGGCAGAAGCTAGCCAATAAGCCTCTTGTTAGTGAGTTGGTTGTAGTCATGGTGTTTATAACAGCAACAGAAGAGCAAAATGAAACATTGTCTAAGAAACATTTTTAAAACTCACCTTATTTAAATGGACTTCATTATTCAAGAGCAGTATTTGAAATGTGTTTGTGTGTGTGTTTTAATGAAAAGGCAGAGTTTTAGTTTCCTGTATGTAATATAAACACCCCTAATATTTGCTTTAGAGTCTTTCGTCTACAACCTCTTTGCAATGCTGCTTCCATTCAGTCCATACTTAGTAGAGATGTGAACTGCCTATTCGGGGCCATGGTTCTGGAGTTGTCTATATTTGAATACTGTCATGCTGGTTTAATAAATATCTTATGAGTCTTTGTCACTTATCAGTAAGGCTGCACACTCTGCTCTCTGCTGTTAGACTCTTACTGACTGTGAGCACTCTTTCCTATTTCTCTGGGACTTTTCCTGAGAAGCATGGCGAAGGCCACTCCCTAAAAGCTAACCCCACGTGGTGCTTCCCTAAGAACCACACTATGGGCCTTGTCCATCTCTCAAATACAGCACCAATAGGGCTGTTCCTGTAGTCATCCCCTTTTGGACAGAGGAGGAAAAAGAAGCACACAATGATAAAGCAGCCTCTCAGAGGTCATAGAGCAGGAAAGTGGCAGAGCTCAGGTTCAAATTGGGACATTTTGATGCCTCAAAGCCACATTTTCAAAGCTAGCAGCAAAGCACCTCTCAGCTCAGTATGGAAAGGGTGTCACTCTCATGGTTTTTAAACTGCCTTGTTTAAATTTCCATTCTAAACTTAAAGAAAGGCGCAGACAATGAGTATGTTGACCATCGAGAACAGTTCACCCATTTTCTTTATCTGTATTTCTTTCTGTGTGTCTTATTCTATAAACTATTTGAGGCCAAACTGTATAATATCAAGGGTTCTCTTTAACCCCTACATTCATCAATGTGTGTTTACCAAGACTAGGGACAGGCTCAGCTGTGTGGATGGAGCTGGAAGGGACATCATCTAACACAAAGAATGCCAGGTACAGAGACCTGATGCCACACGTGACCACACCTGAAGACTCTGAAAGAGTCATCATAAAGGGCAGAGCAGTGGGTGGGGGTTTAGAGAGGGGCTGAAGAATAGAAACAGTGCATTTTCTTGGGAGGAAGTGGTGCTAGTGTCCCACAACGTGACAGGGTGACTGCAATCTGCAGCTATCTGTGGAGTATTTCAGCATAACTAGGGGAGTGCTGGGGTTCCAGTACAGGGACATGAGAAGAGGGAACAGGACTGCCAGTTTTCCCTACCTGACCATTGCTCATTGTATATGTGTGTTCAATCATTATGCTATAAACACATGCAAACATCACATGTTCCATCATTATGCCGCATTCTATAAATACATGCAAACATAACGTGTTGATTGAAAATGAAGACTGAATATATCCCCTTACACAGCTATAATACAGTCATTAGCCTTAGGAACTATAGTGTTAATAAAATACTTTAATCATCTGAGAACCACATTTCAATATTTCCCACAATGGTTGTTACCACCTTGATGGTGCTGCCTGGGGTAGCTTCATCACTTGAGCCTTCTATAGGCTGGGGTATGCATGGTCTTGGTTTTCAGCCCAGTGATGTTTTTAGAGTACATAGATAGCTTCCTGTCAAGCCCCACCCTGTGACAACAATCATTTTGGGGTTGCCTGATACTCCCTAATGATTACACTTAAGTGATCCACTTTTCTGTCAAAAAGCTACATGGCCAATGCCGTTATCCTCAGCTTTGTAGGTGGAGGTGCAGATTGCATGAGAAAGGCTGAAGAACTGTTGACCTTATGATAAAAGGCTCAAAAAACTAGTTCTTGGACTATGGACACCAAAACCTCTACTTAAATACCAGGTGATGAATATTTTTAAGTTGTGCTAAAATATTGATCAAGGATAACCATTGGTAATATCTAGTAAAAGTCCTCAGCATTTTATTAGAGGTCTGTTTCTTCTGAACGTGCTGCTGTAAGAAACACTCCCACGGACTTGAATTCCAGCAGAAACGTCAGCCATCTGTCTTTGTTTTAACAGTGTTGGAAAGCATCTGCAGAATTCTATGTATTATTATAATCATGAGAATAAAAGGAATACGATATCACTTTAATTACATTCCAGGGCCTAAAACATCCTTCACTGGAGGAGCCAGGGTTATTGAGAGAGAGAGAGAGAGAGAGAGAGAGAGAGAGAGAGAGAGAGAGAGAGAGAGAGGCTTTTTCCCCCCACTGCCTTAATTTATAATGAAAAGATGGCAGAGGCCGGGGTAAAGAGAATTAAATTCGTTTTTATCTTACAAAGTCAAAGTCATCACTTTATTCCTTGGCTCTCAGTCCCTGAGATCTTTGTGCGAATCTTTGCTGACAGCTTTTCCCCTGTTCCAGTCTCTTGCCAAGACAATGTTTTAGATTCTGCGGTGAGGAAATGTATGTGAGAAAGAATCAGAGTGTTTGTTCTCCTTTGCTGCCTACCAGATCATTACTAGGAGACAAAAGGAAACCATCCCCGAGGAGGGCCTCTTAGCCAGTGGGAGGGCAGTGGGAAGAGAAGAGCCTGGACAGGTGGGCAGGGCTGGGTTCTCCACAGAGCAAGAATGCAGGACTAGCTTTAGGGATTCATCCCTTTTTCTAACTGGATTACTCCCTGGCTACAGTTTTTTTTTTTCTTTGTGGTTGGTTGCTGGATTTTACTGTTGACTTCCAGGTGTTCTTTGAATCATTTAGATGTGCAAGTGCCACCTGCCAAATCTGTGGCTGAAGAATGAATTGGATATTGTAAAATCTTACTGTTTTGGTTTTTATTTTTTAAGTTAAAAATTTGAGACAGGTTCTCACTATGTAGCTCTGGGTGGCCTAGAACCTGCTATGTAGATAGATTAGGATAGTCTCAAACTCGCATAGAGATCCATTTGCCTCTGCCTTCAAAGTAGGGAGAGGCAAGGCAGAACCACATCTGGCTTTATTGTTTGTTTTTATTTATGTCTCTGTGTATCTACATACATGTTTTGCCCGCAGAAGCCAGAATGGGGGTGTCAGATAGTTACACGAGGTTGTAAGCCATGTGACATGGGTGCCTGGAACCAATCTGGAGACCTCAGGAAGTGCAACAAGAACTCTCTCTCCAGCCTGTACTTATCTAATGCCAGTGAAGTTTAATACTGGTTTACTGCTCTTTGATAGGCTTTTCTATTGACATGAGGCATGAGAAGTTTTCACCTTTAGTCCTCAAAATCTTGTATAGCTTCATGCTTTTAATTTAAATCTGTTTTGTGTATGTGGGTGTTTTGTATGTATGTGTCCATATAAATGTGTATATGTGTGTGTGCAGGTGTGCAAGTTGTATGTATGAACATGCAGAGGTCACTGTCAACATCAGGTGTCTTCCTCTCTATTACACTCCATCTTCTTTTTTGGCATAGGATCCTTTATTGAACTTGAAACTCACCAGTTGAGCTAGACTAGCTGACCAGTGAACTCCAAGCATCCCCCCTGCCCCCGTCTCTGCTTCCCCAGTTCTGGGATTACAGGTATGCATCATTGTGCCCAGCTTTTGATATGGGTGCTGGGGGACTGAATTCAGGTCCTCATGCCTGTGTGTGAGCACTTCATACACCATGCCACCACCCCAGCCCACTATGGTATATTTTGATCTTTTTGTGTGCCTGTTAAGAACTTATGTCTAGGTGTATTATATTGTATTTGTTATTGTATTTTGTTGTTATTTCTTTTTGACCTACAGGTCTCTGATTGCTTCAACAGAGTTTGTTGAAAAACTATCCTTCCTCCATTAACCTGAATCTGTTGCCTTGTCATAAAGCAGATGGATGTACTTGTGAAAAGGATTTTGGTGCTCCTTTCTGTTGATGTATGTCTGTCTCTCTGCCATGGGAGCAGTCTCAAGTCCTGAGCTACAGAATGTCTCTAGTTTGTACCGCAGCCCCTCCTACTACCTTCTTTTCCCTTTTTCTTCTCCTTCTCCCTCTCCCTCTCCTTCTCCTTCTCCTTTTTCTTCCTCTTCCTCCTGATCCTCCTCCTCCTCCTCCTCCTTCTTCTCCTTCTCCTCCTCCTCCCCCTTCCTCTTCCTTCTTCTTCATAATCCTAGCCATGTGAATCTGAAAAAGCCTTTAGATATCCACAGAAAAACTTACTGCACTTTTTGATATGATTTGCATAAAGGTGTAGAGCAATTGTGAGAAATAGGACATCTTTGTCAATCTTGTCAGGATTTTTCAATTGGATCATATTTTCAATGAAATGATTCCTTGTTTCACTGATTTTCAATGCTGCCTTTCTGTTTTCAATTCAGTTTATTTCTGATCATGACCCTATTACTTACTTTCCTGTGCTTGTTTCGAGCATATTTAGCTGTTTGTCTTTGAGTCTCTTGAAGTGACAGATTATGGACTAAAGCCTTTCTCTCCCAAGAATTTAGTGATGTGTTTTTCTCTCCCTGGCAGTGTTAGCTATGATCCACATGTTTGGGTGTGTGCTATTCTCATTGAGTTAGTAAGTGTTTTATTTCTTTGACAAGTCATTTTGATGCATACATTTTTTAGCTTTTATGTTTGCAAGTACCCCCACTCTGCTGCTCTTATTCTCTGGTTGGCCCTCTCCCTTCATCTTGCTTTCTTTCTCTTTCTCCATACAGAGTCTTACTATGCAGCTCAGGTTGTTCTCAAAATTATGATGCAGACTGCCTTCAAACTCCAAGTCCTCCCATCTTAGCCTGAAAATCATAGGAACATGCCATCATGCCAGGATGAGAACTGGCTTTTCTTGGGACTCTTATGCATATGCTTCTTGATGTTTCTGGGCTACTGAGTGAATTGTTTACTTAATACTGTGACCTAATGCCTACAAAAAGCAACCTATGAGAGAAAGGATTTATTTTGGCTTATGATTTGCTAGGATGGGGAAAGGCATGCTGGTGGGAACATGTGGCTGACCAGGCAGTGAAGATCTCATCTGCCATCGCCCTTTCTCCTCTTTTCAGTTTGGCTCCCAATCCATGGGAAGTGCTTTCCACTTCAGGGTAGATCTTCCATCTTCAGTTAGCCTTGCGTGGAAACACTATCATAAAGACACCCATTGTATATCTCCTAGGAGATTTAAAATACTGTCAAATTGACAATGAAGGTGTGCTTTACTAGTGTCCGGTCTGAGATATAAAATGCAGGAAGAAATCGAAGGGAATCCACTTCCTAGTTATTCCAGGAACCTTGGAGTCCCTGGGCAGCTTGCCCTCTCTATACCCTCCAGGTTCCACTTGCATTTGTTTTAAAATATGGTACACAGGGTTTTTAAGCTATTTTTAGTGTGTCAGTAGGATATACATCCTTGATCCCAGAGGGTGCTGAGGAGGAAGAAATGCCCCCCCCCCCAGGGGCATGGCCAAGAGGCAGAAAGCAGGCTGAATGGCTCAGTCAACTTTCTCACCAGCTCCTAAGTTAAACTGTCTGTGCTTCCTCCTAATCTCTCATCCAGGCCCTCATTTATCTACCAGAATTGTTCCAACTGATCTTTTTATTAAATTTGATTCCATTATATTCTCAGCAAGGAAAGCTGGGTTTGCTCACTCCTATGGGTCTGCCTGGCATCCAGCTGCGCCCAGCCCAGGACTGGCCAGAACTGTGCAGAGCCATCAGGACCCCTTGAGGCCCAATTGCACTCCTCATCCATCCCATAAGAAGTAGTGTGCAGGCCAAGGCTGAGTGTGTGGCTGAGTTCTGTCATAGCTGATAGTCAGTCAAGGTCTGGTCCCACTGGAGGACAACAACGGGCAGGATGAGCGCAGTGTCGTGTGGCAGCAGCCTTGGCATCTAAACAGACAAAGGAAAGGTTCAGGGGAGACTCAGTGGAGAGTCTTGAGTTTCCTTGGGGCATTGGACATCACAGATTCCTGTGACATTGACAAGCCCTGACCACTGAGCCATGTGTGACCCCTGAAGATAGGTCAACTCCTAATGATAATAGGCTCTCCATGGTGGTCTGAGACATTCAAAGAGCCAGGTTCAAACTTAATATCACTCATATGCAGGCACGTGAGCCTGAACAGGTTGTGTATCCTTCTGGGATTATAGCCACCCAGAGAGGACTCTGTTGGATGACCCCAGATGCTGCAACACACACGCACACACGCCCGCACACATATGCAGGTTCCATGCAAAGGTACTTTCTCTTCTTGTTCTTGTCTGAAAATATTTTCAAAGTTCAGGACTTTGGTCAACACTCAGTTGTGGGGAAGGGCATGTGTGGGCATGAACGTCCCCAAATGAAAACAAAGGTTTGTGTTAAGACAGGAGAAACCTCGGCGTAGTGGTTGTCCTGGAGGTGAGACAGGGAGGGAGAGGTTGCTTTTATTTCCAGCTACCAGAAGACCATATATCCAGAGGATAGGATCTCTTGTCCCCAGATGATGGGGATGCAACATGATTTAGCACCATCCAGAAGTCTAGAGGAAAGCAAGGGCAAAGGACTCTATGAGGGATCTGATCTGCACAGTAGGCCCTAACTCCAGTCCTGATGGTCTGGAGATTCCAAGCACTTCCTACTCTGTCCATGCTGTCTCTGGAAGCATTATAGCAAAGCATCTCTCTTCAGAAGGGGACTGTGGGTTTCTGAGAGAAGGGGTAGGGTGAGGTAGGCACTGCAATCTGCTTGACTTATAGCTTAAATATTTAAATACGTGACACACCCTGGGCCATGCAAAAGTCAGGAGCTGCCTTATAAAAGATAGCTAGAGCAAGATACCCAATGCATAGCAGGGCTCACTCAAGAGCTTGGTAAATAGAGGCAGATGGGTAGCTGGCAGCCTCGCCCTGGGACTGCTTGCTGCTGCTTTCTCTGCAATGTCATGGCCCCTTCTAGTGGGCCAGGACAGCTGTCATCCCACAGCTCCGCTGCCTGCCTGGGCATGTGCTTCCCTCAGCAGGTCCCTCAGGACTCTAAGCAAAGCTTCCCAAGGCTGAAGAGTACAGTATGAATATTGCATGAATAATAATAACCCCACCACTTAGCGGTTATGCAGCGCTTCCCTCTTTCCTGATACTTTACCATCATTAATTAGTTATTCTGCACTGAGCCTGCCTCCCTGCTCACTGCCAAGACAGCCCCGAAAAGGCAGCTCTGAGCTGAAGCTCCAAGACAGGCTTGCAGACCTTTCTCCTTTTATAATCTGGTCCCTTTTGCCTTTGCTGGGAGGATCATCCTTCCGGTCTGAACACTCCCTTGAAAGCTCCTCCCTCTCCCACCAGGAAAGAAAACACTCTCTAAGTGGGTAGCATGTTTACAGGTGCAAAGACAGCTGTTGCCTGCCTTTGCCTGTGGGGGTACACACATCCAGAGGATTCATTTGGCCACACTCTGCCAGTGGCACTGAGCTCAGCACACCACCATATTCAGCCCAAAGTCACTGATTGGTAGCAAAGTAGGATTTCCTGATTCTGAGTATTCTCCATGTTCCCCTCTATACCTGTGACTCCCCCTCTCCCCCCCAGGTCACAGTGAGGCTTTCAGGCACTCACTAATGGGTTTGGCACTCACAAATTTCCCTAGTGAATGTGGGCCTTCGCAGCAGCGGGGTGGGGGTGGGGGCACCAGAATCCCTTGGAGGGCTCAGCTTGCTAACATCCACCGGGCTCCCCTTCTTCTAGTGTCTATCTCCACCCTCAAGGCTAGTAGCCACTTCCTTGCCAAGTTTTGGTTTGGTGAGTGTCTTTACTTTCTGGTAAGAATGAATGCATCCCCTCCCAGGACTCTCCAGTTTTGCAAAAGTTCTCATTCAGACCCAAGCCATCTCCTAACTCCAGCCCCTCCATTAGTCTGAGAAGTTATCGATTGCTTTGGCTTCTGGAAGCTGAGTGTTTGGATACCAGTGTGTGAATCTTTAAGAATTAATTAGCCAAGATTGCTTGGGAAAACATTATGGGCCCAAGGTTTTGATGTTGTCTGGTCACCCACTGTTATCATTCCCCTCTTAATTATGTTGCTATTTCTGGAATGTGGAGGTACTTGCTCATGTTTCATGGCCTCCCTTGGCCTCATCATCTGTCTGGTGGCCTTCTATGGCTTCCTGCTTCTCACTTGTGCCCAGGGCAAATGTGTCCTAGCTGGACAAAATATGGGCAAGACCACGCCCTCCAGCCCTCAGAACTGCAGTTTAGTAACAAGGACCATCAAGGTGACCTGTGGTATTGTCCCCATATGTATTTGAGGATACTCGTGACAGTCTCTATGTCAGTGCCCTGAGAGCTCTACCCATTTGAGCCACTATTTTGGTTCTCACACTCTCTTATCAAGCTTCCTCTCCCTCATCCCTGACTCCTCCTCTGCCTTCATCACCCCTCCCACCCCTCTTCACGGGCTCCCATGAGTCTTCCTGCCTTTAATTGAACTGTGAGCTTGTAGAAGCTTCCCAACACCTCAGGCAGAGCTGAATGCCCCATTGGTCCTCTTTGCTGGTCAATCACCATGGACTGAATGTATGGATAGAGAGGTACTGTGTATGGCCATATCCACTCACTGTCCACCTTCTTGGGTGTCAAGTCCAAGGGCTTGGCTAGATGTGTGGATCAAGAGATTGCTCTGAGTCCTTGGAGATTCTCTTTCCATAGGATGGGCTCCCTGGGTACCAGGGGGCAGCCATTGTGCCCCTAACTGCCTGTAGCTTCTCTCTGCTCTACTGTGTTTTCTCTTACTCAGAAGCATACAGCTCTATCTCTAATCTTGGTCCTTTCAGAAAAAGACAGGGGCATAAAGAGCCATGGGAGGATGTGAGGATATCCTGTTTACTTAAAGTTTGGCTGCAAAGTTCTGGCTGTGATGAGAGAGAAGGTGACCCAGGAAAAGCTGTTTTTGGTGGTTTTGGAGCTTGTGATAGGGCACCTGAGGTTTCTGTAAGTTATGGCATCTCAGAAGGTTCTAGACCCCAGTGGAAACCACACAGGCAGTGGGAGTGAAAAGACCACAAAACCAGATAGCATGTCTGCAGTATTCTACTGGGACAAAGGTTGACACATACCACATAATGGCAGACATGTGTCATTTCAGGTTCAGTTCAAACAGCCCCGTGGAGAGGGCTAAAAGGGACAAGGCTGCTGGCCTTGCTTTTCTTAGATTCCCACCCATTTATGAGTGGCCAGGAAGGGAAGGAGCTGCTACCACACTCAGACCACCCAAACAGGCCAACCTAAAAAACATGCTTTGTGCTCTGCTCTGACTTCCTTGTACAGAGAGGAAGCTGTGTCTCTGGTCAGATAAGGGTCTTCTGTCTCCATTTTCTCAGAAGAAAAGCAAGGCTCAGATTCCAATAGTGACATGAAGCCCAGCCAGACTGTCCCTTTGATGTTGCATATTCGGGGTCCTTTCTGAGCCTCTTTCAACTGCTACATAGTTCTAGCCATGTGCCATCATGTCCCAGGCTCCTGAGAACTCAGCTCACTGCAGAAGATGCTGCGTAGCTGTTCCCAGGCTCAGAGCCACACATGCAATGCTATCGCTCATTTGTCTTGTGGTTGAACTTGACTTTACTTTTTACAAACTTGATCTTATCACTTCAAGACTTCAGTCTACTTCTGGGCTGTTGAGTAGCTTTAGAGTGATTGCTTGGTCAGTTCAGGACTCTGCCTTCCATTTTTCTCTGTCAATCAGGCAGGAATCCAAGTTCCAAGGGTTCTCAGGTATCATCCTGGCCCCGGGGAAACTAAATCTTGTATTATTGGTACCTCTGTGTCATAGAGCATGACACATGGGGAGAGGTCTGAGGAGGGTGCAGAAGTGATCCTGGACCAACAGAGCCAATAGGAGACTTCCAGAGGACTTCTAGAGGTGGCTTTTATGCTAACTCTTAGAGGTGATAAAAAACATCAGGACAGGGGAAAGCATTGTACCAAGACTGCAGCATCTGTAAGGGCCCAGGATGTATAAGGGCTTGATCTGCTTGCATGCTCTCACAGGGTTTATCTGCCACTGTCCTAATTAGTTCCCCATTTCAGCCTACATTCTCCATTCCCACCTCACTTGACAGCCTGATTTTCCACGGTGATGTGTCAAGACCATCGCCTAAGTCAGTGACCAGTGTGCTTCACAAGGCCATCCTGGAGCCAGCCCTTCCCCAACAAAAATCACCTAAGTAGCTCCCCAGAGAAACATGAAGGTGTTACTAGCAGACAAGGCATCAAGGGTGGTGGCAGACATTTATTCAAGTTTCCTTGGTCACTCTTTGGCAGCTCATGATCTCCTCAGGGCACTTTGAATTGGCCTGCTGCCGGTTCCTTGTTTGTGTGTGGACTCTTTAATGACAAGGTGGATGCTGGCCCTAACATTTGAAACCCATTTCCTCTAGCTGGGGATGTCGGAATTCATAAGATCTAAAGTTAGGACCCAACGCCCACCCCACAATGCTCAAGTACCAAGATGAATGTGGCCAGGCATCAGTTGACAAACACTTAGGGCAGCCACCCTATTTTTAGCTCAGATACTTATAGAATGACACATGGCGACTAGCCTACAACTGAGAATCACACACCCTGATTCTTCCCAAATAAGGTGGCAGCAGGGAATTTTAGCCCCCAGTGAGGGTGGACCCAACAGGTGGACAGCACAAAGAGGCCTGGATGCCAGGGATGGGCTTTTAGCTGATCAGATTCCAACAGAGATGGGCAAGTCCAAACTGTGCCCTGGGATCACTCTTCTTGGCTCTTCTGAGGCAGCCCCATCCTCTTCTGCTCCAGGAGGGGTTAAGCCACTTGGTATGGCCATTTCCTCTTGTCCCCCAATTCCGTGCTGGCAATGAGATATGGGACTTGATGCATGCTAAGTAAGTGTGCTACCACTCAGTTACCTACACCCCTAGCTCAAGAGCCATTTACTCTTGCAACATTGGAAGATACCTGCAGAGTAGGCCCCAGGCTGGAAGGCTGCAGGAGACTTTGCTGTGATCATACCTCATCAAATTTATCTGAAGCTGCTTTGTTAAGGGCAGAGCCACTCGCAGAGGCTGTGTGGACCACTTCTCTGGAATGCTTCAGGGTCTCAGCAAATGCATCTAGAAGGCAGCAGCAGAGGCTCAACCTCTATACCCAGCTCACAAGGGACAGTGCTGGGGCACAGTGTGTGTGTGTGTGTGTGTGTGTGTGTGTGTGTGTGTGTGTGGTCAGCCAGGCTCATGGGGCTAGTGGTAGCAAATAACATTTGCCTTAGCGACAGCAGTCATGACAGGTACATCCAGGCCCAGCCCCTCTGGACTGCTTGAGGGTCTTAGAGCCTGTGTTCCAGTACTGTGCCCTGCCTCAGCATTGCCAGGACTCCTGCTGAGCACATGGGAAGAAGCTTCTTCTGGCTTTGCTGGGGCTTCCTTCTGGGGTCTCACGCATCCCAGTGCAGAGCAAGGCATCTCACATGGAGTACTCTGGCTGTGCTGGAAGACAAGCCCTGCTAGGGCCATCCATCCTCCAGCTACTTTGCAGAACTGGGGGCTTGCTAAGGGTCTACAGCCCAAGAGGGACTACCCCAGCTCATGACCCTAGCAGGAGGCAGGTCTCCTGGTGATGGATCCTCACCCGGGGGCTCATTAGAGAGTTAGACCTCCCAGTAAGACTGTGAGAGCAAAGGAGTCAGGACAGATCGGGAGTAGTTTTCTCCCTGAGGAGGGGAAAGGCTGCCGCCGAGTGGCCAGAGGGCTAGCTAGCAGGAATTATTGCTCCAGTGCACAGCTCGATCCAGTAAGTTTGTCTCCATGCTCACACATCTGCTCAACAGTAATGCAGACCTAAGGGAAGAAGTTCCCAAACTGGAAGCTCCAAAGACTGGTAGAATGCCTCAAAGCTTAGAGGGATCTGAGCACAGTACAGAAAGGGTGGTGTCTCAGGGACCTGAAAAAGGCTGAGCTGACTAGAGGCATGGATTACTGCCTTGGGACCCAGCAGAAGGAGCCTAGTGTAAGGACAACGTTAATCTAGACAGTATTGCTGCCTAGGATGGGAGCTGGGGAGAGCAGAGCCAGGATGCTGTCGGATGCGGATGCTGGAGCAGGGCTTGGGGCTTGACACTGGGGCTTCCCTCCTTTCTCCCGTCACTCTTCCCCAGTGTTCTAAGCTTTCCTGACACAGCCTCTGGGTCCTGTGGTTGTGGCTATTGGCTCTGCATCTGGCTTTCTCATCTGTATTTCTCAACCTTATTTCCTTGTCAGTTTCATCTGGGGCTGGTGTAAAGTGTGTATGACAAGTGCTCCCATTATTAAGAGCTGTGGTCGCCAAGGGGAAGACCCAAAGATGGGAACCTGGAAGCCCATGATTGGGCAGCAAAGGCAGGCTGACCCCTAGAGGCGGAACCTCCCTAGAGGATGCCCTCCCTGGCTCCTCCTGCCTTTTATCCAGTAAAGACAGAAAGAGGCCTCTCTGTCAGCAGAAGGCATGGCTCAATGTGAACATGGAGCACAGTGGCTCTAAGGCTAGAGCATCTACCTGAAATCCTGCTCTCATCCATAGCCCCTCAGTGCAGTTCTAGATCTTTCCCAGGTGCATGAATGGTCCAATCTAGCAGGCTTTATTTAAGGAAATGTTAATGCAGTGTATCTTATTGGGGTCTTCATCCATTAGACAAAATCAAGGTTATTATGTGCAGTGATAAGTGTGTGTGTGTGCACACACGCACGTGTGTAAGCTTGACTTCTGTTTGAAAGAGACATCTGTGTGTCTCTAAAGGAGCTATAGTCAGAACAAGACTGTGAGCTTTTGCTCTAGAATCCCCAGGCTTCATTCACCCATCAAACGGGTGAGATAAAACTTTAAAACTAGGGGCTGGGGAGATGCTCAGTGGTTAAGATTACTCACTGCTCTTCCAAGAGGACTCAAGTTGCGTTCTCAGCACTCAAGCCAGGCAGTGCATAACTGCCTGTTCCCCCAGCCCTAGGGGATCTGACACCATCTACTAGACTCCTTAGCTGTGTGCACGTATGCATGCATGTGCACCCCCCAGACACATACCTATACACACAATTAAAAGTGAAGCCAATTTTTAAAAATAAACCCTGGTGTCTTATAATGATCTCCTCCCCACTAAATAGAGAACACAGTTGTCCTTCTTGTAATTCTGGCTTAACACCCTGTGCTGAATGTCACTGAGAGTGGTAGTGGTCATGGGTGGATGGAAAAGGTCTTTACTGATTGGGCAAACAGAGTCTCTATTCCTTTCTCCCCTAGGAAGTTGGGCCTTTACTGCCTCTATCATTAATTCAGTCATTCATCAGACATTTGTTGACACTTCCTATATGTTCCTATGTGTCAGATGCTGTGTCAAATACTGGACACTCTAGTGAAGACAGTGGGAGAGCACCAAGACATATTCTGTGGGCTGATAACTGGCTGACATGCTACTAGCATGGTATCCAATGCACAGCAGCAATATGAAAATGTTGAGTTGGTATTGACTTGGACAGTTAGGTTGGGGAAGCACAGGGCTATTGAGGTCCTAGAAGGGTAGCTCACCTAGGTGTGGGGATCAAGGGAACAAATAACATAGAGCCAATACCAGATAAGAGCAGAGAAGGGAGCAGGAGAGACCAGACAGAGAGAGAGGGCCAATGGCATCTAGTCAGAAGATGCCTGACTAGACTACAAAGGGGTTGGTGAGTATGATCTGGATGTAGGCTAGGATCAGCACAGAAGTCTTAGAAACTGCTCAGGAATAGTGTGCTGAACTCAACAAGACCTTGTTCCTCATTTGGGTGTTGGGGAAAGCTTGAGCACTTCAGCAAGGCCCTGAGACTCCATGACAGTCAGAATCCCACTGAGTCCTTGAGGGTGGTGGTCAAGGGGAAGCAGGTGAAGGGGAGTCAAGTTTGGCCAACAACCTCCCAGCTGGCACTCTGCCCTCTGTCCCCACCAGTGTTGGGCTTTTTTTGTTATTTTTAGTGTGTGTGTTGGGGTGTGCACACATGCATCTGTGAATATTTATGTGAAGGCCAGAGAAGGACACTGGGTACACTACGCGATCATTCTTTGCCTATTTCCTTGAGACAGGGTGTCTTAGTTAGCTAGCTGTGAAGGGACATTTAATTGGGGTTGGCTTACAGTTTCAGAGATTCATCCCGTTACCATGGCTGAAACATGGTAGCATATAGGCAGACATAGTGCTAGAGAAGGAGCTGTGAGTTCTACATTTTGATCCTCAGGCAACAGGAAGTGAACTGTGACATTGGGCATGGCTTGAGCATAGGAGACCCCAAAGCCCACTCCCACAGTGACATACTTCCTCCAGCAAGGCCACACCTAATAATACTATTCCTTTTGGGGACCATTTTCTTTCCAACAACCACGAGGGTTTCTTACTAAACCTAGAGCCAGGCTGGTAGCCAGTAATCCCCATATCTATCCTGTCTCTGTCCTACTACAAAACTGTGGTTACAGGCACATGTGTGATTGTGCCTCTCCTACGTTTTATAATGTAGGTGCTGTGGATTGAACTTGGGTTCTCATGTTTGTGTAGAAATTGCTTTTACACCAAGTAATCCCCAGGCCTGGCTGTGGGTTTCTAAAAAGGTTTGGGATTCTTTCTTTGCAGGTGTGGGAGGAACTCAAGTGCTGGCAACGGACAAGTCTGCTGGGACTGAGATTGGTAGGTGGTCTCCCTACATGTTCTGTATACAGAGTCAGGCAAGACTCTGTAAAGAATGCAGGTAGATGCTGCTGTTCATTCTTACTAGCCAGCACACATCTTGTCCACAGGTCTGCTTAGTGGCCAAAATAGCATTATCCTGGGGACACAAGCCATCAGGCTACCTCTGTGTACTGTCTGTATCTGATCAGCAGCCCTAGCTCCTCCAATGCCTTATGCTGTATTTATGGACATTCTCCCTGGTCCTCACCTACTCATCAGCCCTCTTCTTATAGTGCCTGCTTCTCCACACATTGAGGCTTGCTTTCCTAGCAAGGAACATTCCACCCATCACCTCCTTTAAGAAGGCCCTCAGCCCCAGGGCTCCCACACCAGTCCAGACCACCTGTCATGTGACCTTACTGTGAGCCCTTTGCCTGACTTTCTCAGCCGACTCCAGGCTCCTCTAAGACAGCGCAGGTCCTTCCCCATTAGCTTTCAGGTTCACCATATAGCAACAATTTTCATATCCTTGATAGAAATGTCAATGAATGAATTAAGGATGGCAGGAAGCCAGAGTCAGCTGCCTACCACCAGACTTCAGGTGGCCAGGTCCTGCTGCACTTGAATGACCCTTGAAGATGGGCACAGTTCTGAGAGTTGGATGTCTTAGTTAGTTAGCTGAGAGTTGGAGAGACACAGGGATGAAGCTTTGGGGGATGGGGAGAGTGGAAAACAAGGCTAGCACAGTAGATTGACATTGGGATGTAAGGGTCCAGGGACATGAGTCTGGCCTTCATGTAGAGCCATGGAAGGCCCTTGGAGGCTGGCAGCTGAATCTTGAGTTCAATTCTTCCCTGTGCTTCAGATTTCAAATATGCCATCATTGGTACGGCCTTGGGAGTAGCCATATCTGCAGGTTTCCTTGCCCTGAAGATCTGCATGATCCGGAGACATTTGTCTGATAATGACTCTTCAGACCTGAAGAACACACCTCAGGGTAAGGGACCCATGACAAGCAGAACCTGCACTGCTCTGCAGAAGAAGGGACTGTCTGTTGGTCTTTGGTGTTTCTGTGACAAAATACCTGAGGCAATCAACTTAAAGAGTTGGAAAGGGTTTGGGACTCATGGTTTGGGAATTTTGGTCCATGCTCTATTGGTCTTCTTGGCTTGGGACCTATGGTGACATGATGTACCATGAGTGTGTGGAAAAGGAAGCTGCTTCCTCTCAGAAGAAACTGGGACTTTGCAATTCCCCTCAAAGACATGCCCCCAAGGCCTAAGATCTCCCAGTAGTTCCCACCTTTTAAAGGTTGCCCCACTTCCCAATAGCATCATGGGCTGGGGAATAAGCCTTTAACAGATGGGCCTTTGGAGAACATTCTAGACCCAAACTATAGCAGATGGTGTCCTGTGAAGCCCCTTAATGTGAAGCACCAGGGGAAACTGTGGCAAAAGAGCGAGCAAAAGCACAGGCTCACAGCCCAGGAACTTCCCCAGAGAATAAATGGGTGTCTCTGCATCTATCTTTGTGCTGTATGTCTCTGCCTAGCTCTCTGTCATAATGTCTTCTATATTCAGTTACTTTCAGTAGTCTGAGAATTAAGTTTTCTGGAAAAAGGTAGAAAGATGTTGTTGGTTGGTTTTTTGCTCCTTGCTCTTTTGGGGGGCCTATCACCTAGCTTCCAAATAAACACACACAGAGAGTTATTATAATGCCTGGCCTTAGTTTGGCTTGTTTCTTGCCAGTTTTTCTTAACTTAAATTATCTCATCTATCTTTTGCCTCTGGGCTTTTATGTTACTCTTTTCTGTATACCTTTCTTTACTTCTTACTCCATGGCTTGCTGTGTAGCTGGGTGGCTGGCTCCTGATGCTCTCCTCCTTTTCTTACTCTTTCTCCTCTCTTGCTCTTTTGATCTCACCTCCCAGATTTCTCCCCCTATTTTTTCTCTTTGCCTGGCAGCCTTGCCCATCCTTTATCTTGCCCTGCCATTGACTATTCAGCCCTTTATTAGACCAATCAAGTGTTTTAGACAAGCAAAGTGATACAACTTCACAGAGTTAAACAAATGCACCATAAAGGTATGCAATACATCTTTGCATTATTAAACAAATGTTGCATAGCATAAACAAATGCAACACATCTTAAAATAATATTCCACAACAGAAAGAACTGAAGTTAGTTTCAAAATGGCACTTCTGTTTTCTTGTCCCATGGATATGATCAGATAAAACTGATCCCAGGAGGTCCTGTGGTAGTTCTGACCTCAGCTCATTGATGGGCGGGTCAAACCCAGAGCAGGACAGAGTGGTTGCACATGATTCAGATGTGCTAGGCTCATGTGAGTCTGTGAACAGCAGCATGGCACATCCTGTGCTGTTTTGGGAAGGAGGGAAGAACTTCACTGCAGGATCTGAGCAGTTTCTCTGTGAGTTATGTAGCAAAATGTAATGCTGATTTTCAGCCCTCTCTCTGGAAGATGCCTGCAAAGCACTCTCTGAGACAACGGAGATGATGATGGTGCAGTTTTCTGTGGGGTGGTTCTGAGGACAAGGAGGAAGGATGTTTTCTTACCTTTGAAAATATAACATGACCTGTAGAGATACATGGAAAGGGTGGTATGGGTGGAAATGGGCATCATAAGCCCTGGCTTAGCTTTGGTTTTTGTTTCCCTGCCAGTAAGAGTGGAGGAAGCTGTCCCTTTATCCCACAGTCCCTGGCCTCCACTCTCCTGAGAACTTCAGCCCCATTGGGAGACTCAGGCTGCAAACAGAGGGGATGTGGGCCCTGGGCAGTATGGGGAACTATCAAACACACCTGTGTACTAGCCAAGGGGCTCAGGGACTGGCCATGGACAGCACTAAGATGAGCCCTGAACCACTTCCCAGTGAGTGACCCACCCTAGAGCTCCTCCACCAGGCTGGCTTTGAACCCCGCCACATAGGCAGAGGAGTCACAGGCCTTCCTTGCTAATTTTCTATTTTCTATGTTTAGACACCATCTTGCAGAAGAAGAGAAGCCCCAGGTAAGGTCACTGCAGACAAGTCAGTGTGTACCATCCCACACCCTCAGCCCTTGGCCCCTCCTCAGCTAGTCAGTCACCATAGAGGACTGAAATGTACCCTACACAGGAGTGCCTGCAGCAGAGGGAGATGTCCAAGTTTTCCAAGTTATCAGGAGATGAAGTCTGGGGAATCCCAGGCAACTTGAGACCCAGCAGCTGAGCACAAGGAGCCAGGGCTCCCACACAGCCTGGCCTTACCATCCATTCTGAACTAGACTATTAACAACATTCTCCTCTGTTCCAAGGCTGGTCCTCAGTGTCCTGTGTAGCTCATGGGCTGTATTCAGAATAGTAACTCAACAGCTACCTGGGATGGCCACTCTAGGTCTGAAATCATCTCCCATCTTCCCCCTGTCCTCTTTCTGTTTGGAAAAAAAAGAAACTTGAAATCCACAGAAAAGTTCAAAACTTGCAAACAAAATATTTATGTTCCCTGCACCTCTTTTTTTTTTGTCTTTCTCACCACAATATTGTTCATTTTGAACTGCTTCAGCTAAAAATTGTATTATGTCCCATTTTCTTTTCTTTCTTTTTTGGGGGTATCAAGAATACTGGGGCTGGGGCAGCATTGCCTATCTTGTGCTGTTTAGTGCCTGGAGGTGTAAACCAGGCTTCCTGTTGGTTTTGCTTCTTTTGATAGCTTGGCTTGCTCTAGGCACTGTAGAGATTACACTGTTCTTTGTCAATATCAAATAGGCTAATACCAGTGCTTTGTGAGCACAGCCTGATCCCTAGTGATCCTCACCCATTGATTTCACCTATTCGTAAGCCAGGTCTGGGTCAGCTGCTGTGATTGGTGCTTATGAAAATATTGAGTGTCCAATCCTGTTACTACCTCTGCATTTAACACCTGTCATTCTTTTGGGGTGGGGAGATATTTTTATAGTTTTTTATATATTTTATATAGTTTAAAATATATAGATATTTTATAGTTTTATATTTTTATAGGATAGACGTTTTTATAGTTCTCTTTTTCCCAAGACTGTTTCCCAAGCCAGACTTCAATGCTTTTTAATCTATCACTGAAATAGTTCTTTGTTGCTCAAAGTATCCCAAGTTGAGTAAATGCAAGGCATTCCTTTTTTAAAAACTATTTATGAATTCTTTGTGTCTTTCACATCACCCATCTTGATTCCATTCATCTCCCTCTCCCTTCTTACCTGCCCTCTGTTCTTGCAACCTCTCCCCCCATATAATAACATAAAATTTAAGAGAAAAGAAAAAAAGAAGAAAAATATCATCATATTCACTGTAGTCCATATATCTTTACTTGAAAGTGTTCCATGCAGAGTCATTGATCTTGTTCAAGGCTACACTTTGATACTGGGGCCCTCACTGGTTCTTCTCATGGCTATCCTGTTTCTGTCCTGTGTTGTGGAAATCCTGCAGCTTTGGATCTGTAGGACTGGCCCCTTCACATGCTCCAGTAGATCATAGATGGGGTGGATGTTGGGGTGGGCCAACTCACAGCCCTGATTCTGGACCTGTGTGGTTGCAGGGTTGGTCAGCAAGCCAGCTCTCTCACCAGGGTGAGCTCTCCAGTATTGCCCCTGTACCCTATGCAGCAAGGATCAAGGGACGAGACAAGTTCTCCTGCTTTCAGGTCCCCAGGGTCAGTTTATGCACACCTACACCACCAGGGCCAACTCTACAGTGTTCCCCAGGTGAGGTACAGGGGCCACCCTTCTCAGTGCTGCAGCTGTTGAGGGGCAGGGACAGCTCTCCCAACTGTCACAGGCCAAGAAGGGCAGGAGAAGGGAGAAGTGAAAGTCATTTTTTGATGACAAGTGGACCCCTGTGACAACATCCTGACTGTTCTGGAGCACCTTCCAGACTAAATACACACACACACACACACACACACACACACACACACACACACACACACACACACACACACACACACACAGGATCTCAGGTCCCTTTTGTACTATCTCATCCAGAGTTACACCTCACCCCTTTCCTTTGTTTTCCTTCTAGTTTTATGGGGGTTGATTTTTAGAAATCACATTTGGACAGACTATGTCACACTCATGACCACCAGCATATCTTTTTTCCTACGTCCTTTCAGTGTGTATATGTAACAGGCTAAGCCAGTCCTCTGAGGTCCTCCCAAGCTTCCCCATCTGCGTTTCCGTCTTGCCTCCCCTGACATGGAGACCCTGTTTCTCTATCATAGCCAGATTTTTACCCTTTTGTTCAAGTCCACTCACCACACATGATGCTTCCTGAATTACAACGGTGTCCTGACAAAGCCTGCCCAGCAAGCACGAAGACATATTTGCAGTGCTTTTTGTCTGTGGAGTTTTGCTTTTTTATGTGTATACAGATGGAGTGATATGTTCAACTTAAATAATTTTCTCTGTGTGGTTAGTGCTACTTAGTTGATACAGAATTAGAGATACTGGTCTCAGGGCCTAGGGCAGTTTAATGTTTTTAAAAACCCTTTAATTTTATTTTTGAACATGTAAAACAGGAACAAAAGCCAAAGATGAGACTGTTCAAACATAAACATAGAGAATTCTTTCCCTTCAAACTATTGATATGTCTCTGCTTTTAGGTCATCATCTCAATGGCTCCTGGCTGACTAAAGCCCTGCCCTTGACCTTTTCACAAAAATGTATCTCAACATTTACATATAATCAGTTTTAATTTTATATCTATTCATGATATTTTATGCTATTTACATATAATGATCTATAATGTATCTATTCAGATACATTTTTTGTGGTATTTAAAGATTTTCTTTTGTTTGAATTGCTGGCATTCATTCTGGTGTGTGGGGTGAGCTATTGATACAATACGGTCTTTTACACAAATGGCAATCTCATTAAAAACATTGGTAAAGTGTAGTGGTGCATGCCTGTAATTCTAGTGCTGGAGGGTTGCCAGTTAGAGTCCAGCCTGAACTAGACAGTGAGTCCCTGTCTCAGAAACAAATGAATGGTGCTGGAGACACTGTACAGCAATTAGGTGCTTGCTGCCCTACCAGGGGACCTGAGTTCAGTTGCCCGTGCCCATGTCCAATGGTTCACAGCTGCCTGGAACTCTGTAACTTGAGCTCCAAGGTGATCTGATGCACTTTTCTGACCTTCAAAGGCACATACACGTGTGTGTGTGTGTGTGTGTGTGTGTGTGTGTGTGTGTGTGTGTGTGTGTACATACTCTAAACGCACCCACCCACAAAATAAATAAATTAAAAAAAAAAGACAAATGGTAGTGCTGGCTCCAACCTCTTTTCCCATTCTCTAATTTGCTCTTGGTTCCAACACGTGTGGATGTTTCTGGACTTGGCCACCTGTGGTCAGTAATGGGCAGGTACCACACTATTACTTGTGGGGATTCCTGGTGTGCTTTGCCATCCGGTAGGCTGGCTCCTTACCCCCAGGAAACCCACACTGCTCTTGCTTCTCAAGGAAATGTTTGCTAGTTTAGTTCTGGTAGCTTTAGGCACAACTTTCCAGTCAACTTTAGAATTTTGCTATAAAAACAGATTTCTTGCTATTTCATTTGGGGATATATTATTTTTACACATTAGATTAGAGCTGATTAATTTCATTGTGACATTAACCAGAAATCCATGGGAAAATCTATTTTATTTTTGATTAGCAAATGGCGTTAATCACACATATTAGTGGGGTTTAGTATGCTGTCTCAGTACCTACATGTAGCATTCAAATCCAGCCTCGATTTATCCTGACCTCTAGTGCTCAATAGTGTATGTTCAGGTTAATTTTTTCCTAACATCCACCTGTGTTCAGAACATGTGAGAGCTTGCTGTGTCTAGCCCACTGCATTTAACTCAATGCCCTCCAGCTCTAGCCATTTCTACACACCACAGTCTTTTTCTGTTCTTTATGGCTGCATTCCTTATGAATACATACCATAGTTTTGTTATAAAGACACTTAACATACTTGTTCTCATGTGTTTCAGTGGAAGCTCTTGGGTTTTATCCATAAGTTTCTTACTTTTATTGTAAATTTAATCCTAACTATCTTGTGTGTTTATGGTCTTTTCCTTTACTCCTCTGACCTGGCCACTGAGCATGTATTACACTGGTTGTCCTCACAGATGCTTGTATCATTTGGCTTGTTTTTTCTTTGGTCCCTTTGAGTTTTCATGGCACTCCCTACATCTGCCCAAACACATCCCTTCTTTCCCAGCTCTTTTTTTTTTTTTTTTTTTTTTTTTTTTGGTTTTCGAGACAGGGTTTCTCTGTGGCTTTGGAGGCTGTCCTGGAACTAGCTCTTGTAGACCAGGCTGGTCTTGAACTCACGTGCTGGGATTAAAGGCATGTGCCGCCACCACTGCCCGGCCTTTCCCAGTTCTTATGACACTAATTGTTCTCTTCTTGATATATCTTAAATTGCCACTGTTATGTGACACGAGACATGGAGTACTACATGCCTTGGAGGGAAACACACTCAGCATCCACTGACCAGCAACCTGGGTTTTGAGTGGGCTGTCAGGGAAGGACTTTACCCATGACATTTAGTGGGCTACCTCCTCATCAGTAGACATTTCTGACAAAATCCAAGACCCATGCCTATTTCCAAAACTCAATAATAAATGCTCTGAGGCTCTCCCTGTCTCACCAGACACAGAAGCACATATTGATTTTATTATCTATTTGGTTTTCCTTTTCTTATTGACTGACCTACATGTGATTTTTTTGGAGAACATGGTAAAATATTTTAGCTTAACAGTCACTCTAATTGTATTGTGTCCAAAATTTTTTGTTCCTTCTCTTCATGCCAACACATTGCTGGGCAGTCTAATTCTGCTACTCACCTAACCAGCTTATGTTGTTGCCTCCTTTGCCTAGCTTGCATTTTGCTGCAGGCTGTGTCTGGCTCCCAGGAGCCTGTTGACACCCACACATTCATAGAGTCATGACTCCTATGAGAGAATGACTTGGTCCAGGAGGTACTTGTCTAGCTCAGGGCTGCAATGGCAAGGAGGCTGTTCTCCTTGTCCGCTTGGGTCTTCAGCATCTTAAGCACTCGTGCAGAGTGACCAGACACCTAACATTCTCTCTTCAACCCTGAATGGGCTTTTGAACTTGGGCTGGATAAAGTCAACAGAAGGAATGAACTCTGCCCAGCCTCTGCCTATCTAGACCAGCCCTCACAAACTCCATGTTCTTTTGCACCATTATCCTTTTTATGGAGACACACTAGCGTTTGACCTCATTGGGTGCCTTCTCTTAGATTTTTCTTCTTCAATTATCTTTGGATCTTTCTTTTTTTAATGTTTTTGTTAGCAAATATTAATTTTACAAAGTAATGGGTTTCTTCCTGACATTTCCAGGGATGCATATAGTGTACTTTGATCAGACACACTCCTGCCCTGTCCTAGGTAGTTGTCTATCGCTGTGGATAAGATCATGACTAAATGCAGCATGGGGAGGAAAGGGTTCATTTCATCTTACAGCTTGAAGTGCATCACAGGGGGATGTTGGGGCAGGAACTGAGGCAGGAGCCTGGAAGCAGAGATAACAGAGGAAGACTGGCTTACTCTCAAAGCTCATCCCACAACCACCTGCAGAGGGGTAGCACCTCCCACATCAAGAAAATGCCCCACAGACTTGCCTACAGGATGGAGGTATTTTCTCATCTTCGGTTCCCTCTTCCCAGCTGACCCTTATGTATGCCAAGTTGACAAGAAACTAAGTGGCACATCCCCATTACTCTTTTGTCTGCGACCATGCCATTCTCGCTTGCTCATAATCATTGTCAGTTCACCTGTCATTAAGCTCCATAAGCTTGAGCCTCACATGTGTCCTTAGCCCTCAGACTCAGGCTAGGTGAAGATGTGCTGTCTCTTATGGTCATTGACTTGAGATGCCCCATGCATGCTCTGTTCTTCTGTCTTCCTGCCATGGCTCCTCCTACCCCTACGCTGAGATGTCTGACCCCAAGAGATTGGTGCTGAACAGACCCAATGAATAGCATTTCCAATTAGGGAGCAGTCAGTGAAGCATGAATGTGGCATTCTGTTGTCGCTATAGGTAATGATTATGAGAAACTGTGGTATCAGTGTGAATTCCATCTCCTTCATGGAGATGTTGGCAATCTCCATGAAGATGTCCTTTATCCCAGAGCTTTGTACCCCAACCTCCAGCTCCAGGTGTTTGGTGACATCATCTTTTCTTCTGTTTTCCTCTTTTTAAAAAACATTCATGGACAGTGCCTTCCCTCCTGTCTCAGTTGATAAAGAAACTAACAACTTGTGACTTAGAGCCGAGGGAATCATCTTTCATTATATTCCCATAGCCTCCCTATCTTGTTCCTCTTAGCCTCAGCCCAGATCTGAACATGTTCTTCACACACAGACAGTGATACTTTCCCCAAACAGTCTGATTAACACTAAGGAACGAGTTCCCGACACTTTCTGATTAACATTGAGGAATGAGTGCCTGACACTACTGTATTGATGTGGGTTAAGTCTTGTGGCCTTGGGTTTGTCAGGTAGGAACAACCCCATGGCTGATATCTGGCTTCAGCACTGGCTGCAGGCATCTTTCTAGATCATTTGAAGGGAGGCTGCTTGGTACTGACCTCTGCTGGTGAGCACATGCTTACTGTGCTGCCATAAGGACACAATCATTCTAACAGTGAAACCTCTAATGTTTCTTTTCCTTTCTAGAGATGCCCAGGAGATTAAGCTGTGAGTGGCCAGCCACATCGGGAGAGGCTTTGGGTGTTTTGGGTCTGAACACCCAAGGCTGATGATGGATCATTACATGGCCTCAGCATAGCAGCAGGTACTAAAAGGACTACAATCAGCAGCACCTCAGTCCTGAGGGGAGATGCCACTCCTGTTCTGTAAGTGTGTCTGCACAGGGGCAGTAAATGACTCAGCAGTCAGGAAAAAGAAATCCCAAAGCCATATTTCCCAGCCTGCGTGCCCATGTAAGAGCTGTGCAAGCTTCTACAACAGCATTGTGTCCACATCAATGGCACCCCACCCCAACATAGCTCATGAAAATGGGAACAAAGACAAGACAGATCCTCAGCACCACAGGCTTTAACCACCTAGACTTAGGCCTCGAAGTCTTAGCTGCCTGGAGGTTCCCACTTTAAAGAGGAACCATGGAAGCATCCAGAAGGGTATGGAGCTGATGAGCCAGTGTCTAGTACTATCAATGGAAGACTGACCTGGTAAAGAGGAGGGGACAGTCCAGGCCATGGTTAGAGGAAGGGCATCAACAGCCCTGGGAAGGGCCTTGTAGCTGCAGCTCTTCACATGAAGGGGGCAGGGGTCAAGAGCAAGCTGGAACGGTGCCCCACAGAGAGCTACAAGAATGCAAGCTGGCATTGTTACCCTCTTATAATGGTTTTGTGGTGATTGTTGCAGTATACACAGTGCTTGCATGAAAGGCCTCAGGCAACCCCCGTCATGCACTATTGACATAAATACAAGATTCGGGACACAGGCTCTACAAACATTCCCTTACTCGAATCATTTCTGTCTTGGAAGACCCTGCTTTTCCATTCTCCCAGAAGACGGGTGACCGTGAGGACTTGGTCTGCTCAGACAGGGTTATCTTCATCATGTTGTGATGAAAGAGGAGCTTTTTTTTTTTTTTTTTTTCCAGAACAAAGTGCTGCATTATAATAGCATCTGGAGTCCCAGGGTATCTTTTGTCTGACTTGATAACAGTGCTACTCATTAGCAGCTTTTGCTAACTGATCACCTAAAGCAGTTACATGATACTCATAAGCAATCTTCTGTGTGTGAGATAGAATAAATCATCGTGTACTGGAGCTGGTAATTGATTTGTTTCTTTTAGCAGCATTTTAATTAAAACATCTGGTTTGTGAACGGCAGAATCACTCGTGAGCGAAGGTGAATTGCTTTGGATTCTCAGTCCTTGTTTTACGTCCTCCCCACCACTGCACCTCATGACAAAGTTTCCGGACATGAGTTTGTTTTTTTCTCCTTGCCCTGCACAAAGTTTAACAAAGAGAAGCACAGTCATGTGACACTGGATGGTGGGGAAACTCCGAGGAAGGCATCACTCCATGCTTTCAACTTTGGGTAGGCACCACACAGCATGCTTTACATAAGACAAATTAAGATGGTTGTAAGGTCTCTAGATGATGCAGTCTTACTGTACGCCTCATATAGGCAGTCCATTCTTGACTGAAATGCCATTGCACTGTTCTTGGCTGACCAGCATCCTCTCCCCAGATGACAAGAGACTAATGTCATGGATGGGGGAGGGTCATTGACAATGATACCTCCCTGGCTCTCTTCCCAAACCCCAATTCAAGTTCTTCTAGCTTTAATAGGAAACTACCAGGCCCTTCTTCAGAGCAGCCCCCAGAGATTCCACTCCAGAGGACAGTACCTTCTGACAGTACCCCTTCTCAGGAGCAGCTTCCAGGGAGGACAGTAGCTCTTAGAGATATTGGGACAACCACAATGAATCACTATGTGGGTGCAGTGTCTTGGGGATAGGGCCATTCAGACCTGGTTGTCTTACCCTCTCACTTGGGAACATTGTAGCAGAGGCCATGGATGAGGTAAACCTTACTTTGCTGGCCTAGGAGACCCCAAAGCACTTGTAGTGTGCTCCCCACATCAGGGAGAACACCATGCTTAAAGATCAGGGACAAGTGACTCTTGTATCTTGTATCTGAAGGAAGAGAAGGGGAAGGTGAGAGAAGTCAGCAAATTAAAAATTATCGATAGACATATCAATCTACTTAGAAGTTAAAAATATTGACATTTAATTCCTAAATAAACCCAAGGCATAAGAATAAATGTATGCATATATGTATGCTTTCTACTGTGTATTAAAAGTGCACACAGGCAAGTCTAAGAAATGTGTGGGGATTGTAGGTGATGCTGTAGATCCCCTTGTATCATCAAAGGCTAAAAACAGCTACATACAGACAAGTTATGCAGGTAGAGGTGAAATGTCAGGTTGATTTCCAAATGAGTCAGTATCCTTCTGTATCTTTGTCCCGATCCAAGCAGAAGGATAATGTAGTTGGGGCTGGAATAAGGCAGCAATGATGGTGAGGATGGATAGGTTGGAGGAGAATGGAAAGGAGATAAAAGAGGAAAACAGCCCTACTCTCATGTCAGCAGCCCCTGGCTTAGGCTAGACCCTACCTAGCCAGGAAAGGTCTACAGCTGAGTCCTGGATTGTTAAAGTGACGCTTGAGAGCCAGCATAGGCTGGCTGCATTTGGACAAAGTGAACCTCACATTTCCCACAGGGTTTTTACAAGAATTCTGTAGAGGTTGTGCCTGAGAATTAGGATTAAAAGCATGTGTGAATTTTTATTCTAGACTGGATTATGCTTAGAGATCCCTGAGAAGGTCCAGTGGGATGGGGAGAGGGGAGAAGCAGACTGGAGGAGATGAAGGAGGAAGGTGGGATTGCTGAGACAAAGGAATGCTGAGGCCAGCAAAGCCATGACATAAACACAGAGAAGGGCTGTTGAGGGCAAGTCTGAGAGAGGGCTGCCTGGGCTGCTCAGAGCACAGCCTGAGAACTGATTCTCTTCCTCTTGGGTCATTTGTCACAACCTCAGACTTGTCATACTAATTAATCAACCTTCAAAAATGGGCTTTTTCAGGAGTGTATTACTATCAGACGAAAAGTAAGTGGCACTTTCAGGCTATGAAAGCAGAGTTCAGGATTGTCACCACGGCATCATCAGCCCTGGTCAATGTATCTTAGACCCAAGTGCTCATGGTCCTGAGTTTCAGCCAACAATCAACACATTCTCTCTCTCTGTGTCCCTCTGTCTCTCCTTCATTTGTGGTTGCTGGCCTGTGTAGTACAGGACGGTATTGTGGTGTGCAGGCTCTGCAATCAAATGCTGCTTTGCAAGCAAGACAAATCAACAGCATCTTTCCTCACTCTCCTCATCTGTACAATGGACTGAGAGTTATGCTGTCTGTACTATCTTTGGGTTAACAAAATAAAATTGTGCATATAAAGCTCTTAGCTTACTGACACTCAGGTGGCCCTCAGTCAACACGAACTATTACTTACCAATGATTTGGGTCAACTTCTACCAAATCCCCAAATTCAAAAAAGGGAATCTAAGCAAGTTTCAAAGGAAAGTTTTCACAGTGTAGGTGAGTTCTGGGAATCTAACTCAGTCATCTGGCTTGGCAGTAGTCACTTTTATCTTTGGAGATTTCTTGCCTTTTTGTGGTCCTTTAAAGCTAAGTTGGAAACAAACTAGAATGCAAAAAAAAAAAAAAAAAAAAAACTAAGTGTTCACTTATCTTTATTATTTCTGAAATATATAAAATTACACAAAAGTTAACAAACCCCAATTATATTTAAACTGGATAGATTCAATAAAAGGAAAGATTTTATTGTTCAAATAAAGCTAAACAGGCGCTAGGAGGGCAGCTCAATGCTAAAAGATGTGCTTAGCAAGTACGTGGTGATGGGTTAGATTCCCAGCACCCCAGATAACACACACACACACACACACACACACACACACACACACACACACACACACACACGATAAAATAGGACATGAGCACCATTTGGACAAGGGGGTGCTCTCCTTAAGCAGTGAAGGCCAGCATGTGCTTCAGGGAACAGCAGAGATCAGGGGAGCTGAGGGCCTCAGCTGAGTAAGGGAATTATAGTGGGAAATTACCAGCTGTAGCCACGCCTACTTAGGGGCTGGCTACAGCTTCCCCTACAGGGAATGCTATCCTCTCACCAAGGAAAAACTGCTTCTTCATGTCATCTCTAGAGCCACCTGGGAAGATGGACCAGAGCTGCCCCTGATTTGTCTCTACAAAAAGAGACTCATTGGGAAGTATTTATAATGCAATCTCTACAATGTGGCTTCTATTTTTCCTCTATCGTGTTTACATCAAGAGATAGCTGAAAGTTGTGAGTCTGTCACAGAGGCTGAACAACAAGAAAAGAATGAAACCATGGTGGAGAGTCACCCCAGTGCTTCCTGATGGGGTGTTTACAGCCACCAGTTCTGCGCCTGTGGCCAGCAAGCTCTTCCCAAGGGGAGATGCTTCGTGGACTCCCCCAGGATGCACCTCCTCTGCATGGTATACCATGCCCGTCTTACCTCCATTAGCTTTTAAAAGCCAGGGCCTGTCACTTGCTCTGTGCCTCCTATCAGATTAAACTGAATCTACTCCATGAGTTAGTGTGTGGGACTCATGGTCCTGCAAAGGTCCTCGTATTAAATGTGTACTCACCAGCTTGATGGGATCTTTAAGAGTTGGAGCCTAGAGAGCAGTCACCCTGTGTGCTCTTGAAGGTGATAAGGTGACCCTGGATCCTCCTCTTTCTTCTTTTTCACTCTGGTCATGAGGTAGGTAGTTGGATGAGCAGCCAAAGGCCCACAGCAATGGGGTCAACAGGCAGAACTAACATAAACCTTCTTTTTTCTAAGTATAGGTCAGAATGGCCCTTTTCTCATCATATGTTGGTTTATCTCAAGTCTTTATTAGACAGACAGGAAATTTGACTAGTGCAAATAGCTTCATAGACATAATAGGCCTCAGACACAAATAAAATAAGAGAATACTAAAAGAGAGACGGCCATCTTACACCGTGGCTACTTCACTCACACCCCCACCCATTATGTCTGTGTCACCAACCATATCTTGCCTAGGTGTACAATTGGTTTTCCACAATTACAGGTCTACATTTATGGGTTCAAATAATCATGGTTTGGTCCTTTTCAGAAAAGTAAGTTATACTTGTATTGAACATATACAGACTTTTTAAAAAAGTTATTCCCTAAACAATAAGGAATACTTATTTACATTACAAACACTTATATCTGGTACTATAAGCAATCTGGAGATGTCTTACAGTATTTGGCATGGTTATTTAGCTTGTATACAGATACCATATTCTTTATATAAGAGACTTGAACATTCTCTGATTTTGGTACCCAGAGCCTCCATGGATTCCTAGGGGCAATTGGAGTTCCACTCACTGTAATAACCCACCATCATTGGCAATCTGCTGCTTCAGGGATTGACTCATTTATTCACCATGGGTAGCAGTATGAACTCTGGACCAGCAGGCTGAAGTGAGACTCTGGAGTGACTCTACTGTATCCCAGATTTCTCATATCTGAAATGAAGCTGATGACCATAGAGGGCTAGGTGATCACCACTGTGTGTGAGACACTGATCTCTGCTGTGTGTGAAACACGGAACATACTCAAATTTATAAATGATCTACCCGTGTGCCCTCCTCTAGACACTGTAGGAAAGATACCAAAGACAGAAGCAGCCCTTAGTTGTAGGAACCTCAGGCAAGTGAATAAGAAGCATCATTATAGAGGTGTGAATGGGGTGCAGTTAGAGTATAGGGGGAGGGGGACAGAAAATCCTAACCACCCTCATAGTCACCTCCCACCCCTGCATGAAGGAAGAGTTCAGGGAATCATGTTCCTTGGTATGCACAAAGTTACAAGTATAAAAGACCATGGCAAAGCTAAAGGCAAGAAAGTTAGGTGTTTGGGGCTAAGACTTCATTGAAGACCATGGTCACACAAGGTCTTGCTATCTTGGGCTATTTGACTATGTCTATTTTGTGAAACTGATTTTATTGTTCAGAAATGAATTAAGTGACTAGTCATGAAAGTTCAGAAAAGTAGAGAAAAGATCCAGAGGTCTGACATGTGTTTAGGAAGTATTTAGAAGAGAACAGTTAGAACCAAGAAAAGTGTAACTCATAAGAAAGACTCGGGGCTGAGGAGATGGCTCAGAGGGTTGAATGCTTGCTGTGAAAACTCGAGGAGCAGAGTTCAAACCCCAGAATACACATAAAGCATCAGTCTAAGTTTTGCAGGTTTGTTCATCCCTGTGCTGGGTGGGGTGGACACAGGAGGATTGCTGGAGTTTGTTGACTGTCAGCCTAGCTCCAGATTCAGTGAAAAACCAATCTCAAGGGAATAGGACACATTATATCCTCTTGTGGCCTCTGCACAGACATACACATGTTTATCACATGAACACACACACACACACACACACACACACACACACACACACACACACACACACACACAACCTTATCAGAGTTGTAGAGGACAGGAGGTTGTGATGTCATCTACTTCTCTCACTGGCAAAAGCCAATGAAAACAGAGGAGTAATATATTCAAAAAATTTAAGTACCAATTGAAGTAGGAATCCTGAGAATGGCTTTCAGAACCCAGGCCAGAGAACCCTATTAAATGCAAATCCTTGCACTCACTAATACACATCTAGATAATACTATAGCAGATGTGTTCTTCCTACCTCCTGGTTTTGCTTTGCTTTGTTTGTTTGTTTTGGGTTTTTCTTTTTTTGAGATATAGCCCACACTACCTTCAAATTCATGCTCTGCAGTGAGGCAGGTCTTGAACTCCTGCCTCCACCTCCCATGTGCTGGGACTATAAATGCAAGCCACTACACCTGTTGTTTATTGAGTTGGTTTTTGTTGTTGTTTTTGGTTTTGGGCAGTGTTGAGACTGGCAGGCCTTGTGTGGGCAAGGCAAGCACTCTTCCTCTGTGCTACATCTCCAGCCTTGTGCTCTTCCACTGTGCTCAGTCTACCCATGAGCATTATGGCACAACTACAAAGCACAGTTGCTTTGTGTATAGTCCCTTCTAGAAGTGAACCTGAGGGCAGAGGTTATCCTTTTCATCTCATGGCCCTTGTTTCCTCCATGCATGCCCACTGTACCCTTATTGCTCAATTATTGGACTGAATGGTACAACTTGTAATCTCCAAATGGGTCTGGTACAAAAACCAAAAGATTGAAGATAATCGGAAAAAATTTAAGTACCAGAGTATCCCATACTGAAACAGAAAACTATCACTAAATGAGAAGGCAGAGTCAAATGAGCAACAGGACTTTACAATGTGAGCAACAAAGACTTTACAACATTCACTGCCAGCGTTTACTATCAAGATCATCTGCTGAGGAAGTAGATGGACTTTAGCACAGGGAAATTTTTGTTTTAGACAGGATATCCTCTGTAGCCCAGGTTGGCCTGGAACTCACTATGTAGCCCAGGCTAGGCTTTGAAGTTGTAATGATCCTCCTGCCTTAGTCTCAGGGTTAGGGTTAGGATTAGGGTTAGGGTTGGGATTACAGATGCAACACACATAGACGACAATTTTCAGAGGTGTGAGTGAGCAAGGGAATGGGGTGAGAGCGAGGCCAGTAGTGTTCACATTCATTGATAGGCACCTGGAAACAGCAGCACCAAATCATTCATTGAGGTTCCTGTGATCTCAGGATGGGAGCTGGTGCCAGGCCAACAGAGAGAGGAGGAAGAGCTGTTATCAAGAGAAAAAGGCAGACTGTTGCAGGACTGATTCATGCTCCATTGACTGACAGCAAGGTGAAGCTCTGAGTTTGTGTGGTGACAATTGAAGATGCTAAGAACAAAAAGAAAGTGCACTGGATGCTTACAAACAGCTACCGTCCAGAAGGGTGGGGAGAGACAGGAGGGAAAGGGGAGGGAAAGGAGGAGGAGCAAACCCATCGAATTGTGTCATCAAAGCAAGTGGAAGTGGATGCAGTGGTGCATGTCTGCAACCCTAGAACTCAGGAGGCAGAGGCAGGAGAGTCAGAGGTCAGGGACATCCTCAGCTACGTGGTTACTCGAAAGTCAGCTTGTACTATGTAAGATCTTGTCTCACAAATTTACATAAACCAATAAATTAGGTGTAAATTAATTAAATTTATGAAATTTACCTACAAAACCATTTATTTTTACTTTTAAATTGAACAACATGTTATTTTCTAGGAACACAACTAAAATTAAAATTATATAAAAATTATAGTGTGATTGCAAATAAGAAAATGAGACTTAGCATATATAAGGCCTGTGATGGGGCCATTATACAACACATACGGACACAAGGAGACACAGCCACACAACACAAACACAACACACACACAGGCACACAAAGGCACACTAACACACAACATACACACACACACACACACACACACACACACAAAACATTTACAGACACATATACAGAAGCACAATACAACACAGACCCACAGAGTCACACAGACACAAAACAAAGACACAATACATACAAACACACACACAGACACACAACACATATAGACACCCACACAGACATCCACATACACACAACACACATATACAATATATACATACATACATATACACAGACACACATAAAACACAGAGATGCATACACAGAGATAAACACACACACACACATATACATAACACATATAAACATACACAGGAACATCCACAAATAACACTCATAATACCACAGATAAACACACAATATATACAGACATATACACAGAGACACAGAAAGCACTGATACACAGACACATATACAGAACACACACTGACACACATACATACAACACACAATATAAATACAAGTAAAGCACACAAATTCACAATACACATGGACACACAAAGAGAGAGACACATACAGAGTGATAGGAACATACACTTTAAATGCTAGAAAAAATATTTATTTACTTGGAAGTTGCAGGACACTAAAAAATAATGCAGGATTCCAATGCTGGGGATAACCGAGTTATGCCTCATTCTCCTCTTCCCCAGTGTCCACAATATACTTGTACAAAGAGTAGTAAAAGAGCCTTTAGAAGGGCCATTCGGAGCTGCCAAAACCTTCAGGGTCTCCGGTCTGCTAGCCTACTCTGTGGATTTAGTCCTCACTTACTAAACTTACTCCAATTTTGTCTGAGCCAACCCCCTCTTTCTACACACAAGTCCTGATGTTCCTGAGAGTCCTGATGCAAGTAGTGAGCTCAAGAGTCTTCTATTCAAGGCAGGATGGGCTGGAAACAAACTGAAATAGACCAACAAAGCCCACGACCAGAATCACAGCAACATCCCATTTAACCTGCCAGACCAATGACCTGTGTCAAGGTATTAAATTGTAAAGATGACAAGTGTTTTACTACACAGAATTTGATGTCACTGAAGAAGTATTCCTACAAGAGAAAGGCACACACTATGTCTCGCATGGCAACAGTGGGTGACAGGAAACAGGAGGGAAAATTTAAGTGACTACACTTGAAGTGAAAGGAAGTTGGAAACAGTGCAATCACTGCAGGGGAACTGAAGGTGAAAACAAAACAAAGCAGCCACTGCTTCATTCTTCAAGGATGAGTCTGTGTCCCCCATCCCCTCTGCCCAGAACAATATGGTAACCCTGTCCACATGCTCTCAGATGCCTGATTTTCTGCCGTCTGCCATCTTTAATTGACTTAAATAGTTTCCAGTGTTTTCCTTGGTTGAAGTATTACAATTAATAACTAATACGTAGCCCGTGATGGTCAGGATATATATTTATTAGGTAGCCAACCGGCAGGCTAGCAGAACAAGCCAAAACAGCAGGGAAAAGAGAGCTACCTTGTGCATTCCCTATCCCTTTAAACCTTTCCCTTGTCACCCTGACATCACCTTGACCACACCCTGATGGGCGTGGCCTGGCACACCTGTAGCCAGCCCTTAGAAGGCGTGGTTATGGTGTCTCCCTACAGCAGGGAGCCTGGGCTCCATAACTTCTGCACCCAACATCAGAACAGAAGCCTCTGAGTTTATATTTCAGGTTTGACTCCATGGACAGCAGAAGTTATCTTTTGCTCTCTTTTCTCAAGAGCAGATAACTTGGTGATAGCTTTATTCCCATTGGTTAGATCAGCAGGCATGAGGATGCCTGAGACCATATAGGAGCCTCTGGGCTCAAGTGTCCAGCTTGGGGAGGCTCTGGCCTTCCTGGTGGTTGTAGATCTACACCAGTTCAACTGTCAAAGTAGACAAGTTATAGAGAGCAGTCCCCTCCCATTCTGTGTGAGAACCTGTGTCTAAATTGCCTCTGACAGCAGAGAGGGGAGCAGAGGAAGAGCATATTTGGGCCCAGGTGGGAAAACAGGCAAGTGCTTCAGCTGTTCTCCAGTGACTCTGGGATATTCATCTCCCAGGGGGAAACTTCTCCTCAATTAAGAGTAACTTACCACACTGTTGTTGACAGAGGTTCTGTTCCACCTGGTCTCACAGCCCTTTAGCCCCAAATAAACACATAAAGACTAATATTAATTATAAGCCAGTGGCTCAGGCTTCTTATCAGCTAGCTTTCTTTTTAATTATTAACCCATTTCTATTAATGTAAGTATTTTCATGTGACATTGCCTTACCGGAGAATGCTCCAGCATGTTACTCTTTCAGCTGCTACATGGCATCTCCTTTTGGCCTCTCACTATACTTTCTGCTTGGCTACTGACAAATCAGTGTTTTATTCATCCACCAATAAGGGAAACATATATACAGAAAAGCATCCCCGATCACACTGTCTAGTGCAATTCTAGATAAACGCCATAATGTGGCTCCAGTTTTTTAGGCTGGAAGCAAGAGACTCCTCACTCAGGTGCGATTATGAGCCACAGATGCATTTAGTGCAACTAACATGACACTCTGTCACACTTCAGAGGACTGTCTTCTCCTTGGCTGCTAAACTTCAGAGGAGGCCCAGGTTACATGTTGCTCTTCACCATTGTGAAGTCACAGAAGAGCGAGTCCAAGTATCTCAGGCTGGGGCACCAGCAGCACCTTGCCTGGCTTTAGCCATCTCTCCTGGGGATTCCCTCCTGGAGTGGGTGGAAGAGCTGTGCCTGGGGACAGGTGTCTGGAGGAGGAAAGGGAGGTGCTGGAAAGCCCCAGGCAGCAAGATGACCCTCTGTGACATGACATGGACCTTAGTGATGATGTTCACTCCATAGCTTAGCAGCTATTTGAGCTTGTGAAACAAAGGAAAATGGGGATGGGAGGGTGAGGAGGCAAGTGCATCCCCTCAGGGGCTTTCCATACATGTGCAGGGTCATGCATCCTATTTTCCTTTCTGCTGCTATGACAAAATACCTTTACCAAAAGCAACTTAGGGATAAAGGGCTTGTTTTAGTGCCCACTTTCAGGTTATGGTTCATCACTACAGGAAGTCAAGGCAGGACCTTGAAGCAGCTAGTCACATCCATAGCTAGAGCAAAGAGACTCAAATGCATGAATGCCTCTTACTACTCAGCTCATGCTCTCCATTCTCCTATGTCCAGGACACAACACCAGGGAACAATGCCACCCACATCCAATTACCCCAGTGCCTCCTTGGTGGTAGGTGTGTGCTGCCCTGCTATCGTGAGGCTGAGAAAACACCTAAGTGGGTCTCCTCCTAGCAGCTAGAACCGCCACCCCTCAGGTGTCTGAGCTGGTCATGTCCAACCTCCCAGGCAGTGTTGAGTTCTAGGCCATGCTCAGCAGTCCACACAGCTGGAGAGGCTGCTCTGACCTCCAGAGTCTACTAGGCCAAGCCCACCCCTGGGCGCGGCTCTTCCTGCAGCCCAGCTGGCTTCCATCAGGCTTTCCCCCAGAGTGTACTGTCTTCATTTGTCCTTGTTTATGTTTTCTGGCAAATGCATGTCATGGCTTTCCCACAGGGCCCTGTTCTTGCCTGTCCAGTTTTAACCCTTTGTGGCTGGGACATTTTGTCTCCTCAGCCCAACTCCATTAGCTGCACCCATGGATGGGGAACTGTCCTTGATCCCATGGGGCTGGTGCTGATGCTAGGCCTCTGGCTTGAGAGGCCTATGGGAGGGGCTGGTGCTGAGCCTTAAGTGGACAAAGGTTTCACAGGAGGCTTTGCATATCTTACTCAAGAACCTGTATCTTTTCCCCCAATCTCATACATTTAAATAAAACAGAGGTAATTTATTGCTTATTTTCTTATGTAAACAAAAATTTATAACACAGGGTCATTGTTTAGGGTGAGCACTTAAACCAGGCAGAAACAACTGAAAGTGAACAACAAAAGTCAAAAACAAAAACAAAAACAAACAAAAAGGAAAACAAAAAATACACCAGAAACAGCCAAAAGTAAATAACAAAAACAAAACAAAACAAAAACCCAAACCAAAAGTCAAGTAAAATGTAGCCACTGATGAGTTCCAATCACCATCAGGGTCTCCAAACTGAAGCTAAGTTGTCCCCTCACTTGCCAAGACCAAGTCAGCCAAAATCCCAGCATGGATGAAGTGGGGGTGCTCATAGAATCCCATCCTTAGCTGAGGAACCATCAGTAAACGATGAGGGAGAGTCAGTTTTTTTCAGGGACAACAGCCTCTGAGAGACTCCCCGTGCTCCAGTAGATAGTCCCACAACCATGCACACACTGGCAGCATTGAGAGGATTCAGTTGGTTAAAAAAGAAAAAAAGCACCTGAGGTTGGGAGGAAATATTTACTGGTGGGAGCTCATAGTGGGCAAACTGAAATGGAGGGAATGAGGGTGGATTTCATCAAATCACACTGTATATATGTATGAATTCTAAAATCATGAGAAAACAGAGTCCTTACAAAGTGAGGCCACCAGCCTGCAGGCAGCAGTTTCTCCTTCTGCCTCTTTATCATGATGCACATGGTAGCACCATGCTGTTCAGATTCCAGCTATCAAACTCATGAGTCAAATAAGCCTCTTTTGCTTACAAAATATGTGTCACAGCAACACAAAACAGACTAGGCAGCTATCTTTTCCCATGTGAACAAAGCCGAATGTCTACAAGATTGGCCAGGGTTCTTTCTCCTCTTAATGGTGCTGGTTGGTACAACCAGATAGATTGGTGGGGGGGCTGATCTGGTCTCTTCTGCCCAATCCCTGTTGCTGTGGCTGTCTGTGATCCCAGTTCTGCCAATCTAAAGCCATAGCATCAGGGATGGAGCAAAAGAACAGGTGGCTCAGCATATTCATAAGGCAACCTGTAGCAACAAATAGCCCCGAGAATCAGACTCTCTAAGGTCTCGGGGTTAGTGTGGTGGTGTGCCTGTTGCCGAGCCAGTCCCATCAAACTGCAGAGGATGCAGTTGTGGGACGATTAGAGAGCTTGAAAGCCCACTTCATGCTCTACTCTAAGCCTTGGCTTTGCATTGCTTTCCGGGAACTTTCTGGTGGACATTTCACATGACCTGATCCAGCCTTCCCAGAAACCCCCACTCCATGCCGCTGCATTACTGAGATTTGGAGTTTTTTGCTGGGTTGGGACAGAGTTGTGGGACCCCTCCCCCTCGTTAAGCAATTCCACCACATCTCTGAAAAATGGTGTGAGAGCAGGCCGGTCTTAGGGCAGATCTTTGAAAGCAGATAATTGACTCATGATTCTGGGGCTGGAAGGAAAGGGGTAATCTGTAACTTCAGATGGTTTCCTACAACGCCACCCATATGCTTTGGATGTGAGCCAAGGGTGCAGCACAATGCACAGGCGGACTTGGAAGTTAACCAAGTTGGCCTTCAGGGCTGTCACATCCAAGTACAAGATCATTCCAGTTAATTTAGCAATCGCAGCCTGGGAGCTGGGGGTCTGGCTGAGAAGGAAGGCAGTTCTATCCTAGAGCTTCTGGTGTGACTCTCTAAGAACACACAGAGGGTGTGGTCAGCTGCTGGGTGCCAGATCCTGGATCACGTGCTGGAGTCCCGCTGTTAGAGAGAGGCATTATTGCATGGAGCAGCCTCATTAAACAGCAGAGTTCCCACTGAGCTCCAGCTGAGCAGGAGGGAGGCAGGTTCTTGGCTGGACTTGTCTTGCCTTAGGGCTCAACTACTCCCTGCTCCTAGAGGGAGAAAGGCTAGGCTGCTTGTGTAGGAACCCAAAGGTGAAGGTCAAAACTTTCAAAACAAGCTGTGTTCAAGGAGCAGCCAGTTCCAAAACCAGAAGGACAAAAGCGAAACTCTGTGCCTTCTGCTTGTGCTTGCCTTTTGAGACCAGACTCGTGCTGCTACATTGCTAAGTGACTGAGTTTTTCCATGTGGGTCTACAAACTCATAAAAAAAAATCCTCAGGAGAAGCAATAGACAACAGCTCCAAAGGCAATATTTCTCTGTGTACCCTCAACCTGTCTGATCACACTGGCACTTTCTTTGTCCACATAACACAAGGATGAGGTCATCTTTAATCCCTTCACTGTAAGACACTGCTTTCCCCAGCTTTGCCCTTGCCCATGCCTGGCCCAGTTTCTAATGCTGCTGCCCATTGCCTCTTTCCCTTGGGTGTTAGGTCTTGCTTTGAGGAGGGGCCTCAGAAGTAGTCACTACTGGGAGGTGTTTACCTTTCAGTAGGAAGACAGGGTCCCTCCCCACTGAAACACCTTTGCAATGTGACTTGAATACAGAAATCCCACAACCACAGCCTGAGCCCAGACGCCACACCAGGCCACACCAGGCGTGGACAGGCTATTTCTGGCTCTGGTTGTGTGGGATGGATGGGTGATCTGAAGCTCTGCAGTCTATTTTGCAGCACAAGTCTCACTGGAATTAGAAGCCAAGGCAAGGCAAGTGTGGAGTCTCTGCTTCCTGCATGGTTGTGGCTGCTTTGTTTCCTGTTTCCTTCTCAGCTGAGATGATCTGAGGCAGGGAGGAGCAGGGTTTGGAAGAAAGGAGGGTTGGAAAATACTGCAAGCTTTCTGGACCAGGCTTCGGGCTCACATGCAATGTGTGCAGAGCATTGGCCAAGAGACAGCCAGAGCTCCAAGAAAATGCTGTGCTAGGCCTTTTGGGGTTTTGCACACAACCCCTCCTGGCTGCCTCAGAGAAGCATGGAGGTTCCTGGCAAGACCAAAGACCCAGCTGGAAAACTTTGGAGCTGAGGTGGGGGGTAGGGGATGGGGTTGGAGAGGACTGAGCAGAGCCATGCATGTGTTCTTTGCTCAGTGTCTGTGTGGAGTAAGTGGAAGGCCCTTTCCATGGGCAGGAACAGTCCAGAGACAGTTGTGAAGGTGAAAGATAGTTGCACGCTATTGTAGGGTTTAAGCAACCTAGGAAGCAACCCTCATGTACCACACTATACAGCCCAGAAGAGCCACCTTGCCTTACACATGTAGGGGATCAGAACCCTTCCACAGCCCTCCCACCTGTGCCTCTCTTCCTATGTATAGGAAGTATGAACAGTGCCTTCCTGCTGGGACTGGCGACAGGATTTCAAGTCACAAAATTCTGGGAAGAGGGGAGGATCTGACTAGAAACTATGAGGCTGAAGACAAAGCCATATATCTATAAATCATGTCATCCAGTTGGTAGTGTCCAATGAGATGGGGTTAATGGTGTTGAATTTGCTGACAGAACACTGGGTCTGAACAAAATGTCCTCCCAGACTGTCCCGGGAAACCAGAATCACCTGGTTCTTAGTGGTGACCTGTTCTGAAATTCCCTAATGGGTCCAGGGAGGCCACAGAACCAGTTGTATCTGGGAAACATGTTGCCCTCTAGTACAGGGCACAAAAAAAACAAGCCCACTTATTGGGGGTAGGAAATTCAGACTGGGCAAGAAGATGATGTCCAGGGCCCCACCTGGACCACTCCACAGCTGGGCAGCAAGCAAGGTCATCTGAAAATACTCTCACTTTTGAATATAGTGACTGCTGCCTGGAGTACCTGTGTGGCCTCTCTATGTGGTCTGAGCATTCTGGACGCAAGGTGGAAGACTGAAAAGGAGAGTAGGGAGGGTAGAGAGGAAGCCACCTTCGCTAGCCTGGCGCTGGCAGTGGGCAATCTCCTCTCCTCCACACTGGACTGAGACAATTACAGAATCTGCCCTGGCCCAAGATGCAGGACCCTTTCACACTATGCAAGAAGAGCACAGAGCCTGAAACTGGTGTTGGCATCTGTGATGCTTGGAATGAACAATGTTTTCTGTAGGCCATGTATTTGAACACTTGGAACCAGTTGGAAGGGATCTTTGAGGAGATGATGGGACCTTTGGGTTGTCTTAGAATTTCTATTGCTGTGATAAACACCATGATCTTAAGCATCTTGAGGAAGAAGTTTATTTGCATTCACTTCTGCATCACAGTCCATCATGAAGGTACCTCAGGGCAGGAACTCAAGGCAGGAGCCTGGAGGCAGGAGGTGAGGAAGAGACCATGCAAGAGCACTGCTTACTGGTTTGCTCCTCATGGCTTGATCAGCTTGCTTTCTTATATAACTGGGGACTATATGTCCAGGGGTAGCACTGGCCTTCTGTGGGTGACCCCATCTATCATTAATCAAGACAACACTCCACGGACTTGCTTACAGGCCAATCTTATGGAGGCATTTTCTCACTTGAGGATTTCTTTTTGCCAGACTGACAGAATACTAGCCAGCACAGAGGTGGAGACTTGCTAAAGGAGGAGGGTAGCCCTAGGACACATATAACCTGGCTCAATTTCCTGTTCTTTCTCTCTGCTTCCCTGTGTGTTTGAAAATGTGACCAGTCAGCTATACATGCTATCATGCCTTCACCTCCTGTGGACTCTGACAACCCTGGAACTACACACTAAAACAAATCCTTTCTTCCCTAAGGTCCTGCTTTTGGTCATGGTATTTTATCATAGCAACAGAAAATTCACTAGTTCACTGTCTGTGGGGAAAGTCAGTCTCCCACACTTCAACTAATTATTCCTTTTTCTGAAGAGGACAGCTCACACTTGGGTATGTCAGTTTCAAATCCTCCTTGTGTCTTTCTATATGTTCATAACAGAATCCTATTTGGGACTTTCGTGGAGAAGGGCACACATTTAGTTTTCCACAAGTGACATCATCACTACGTTTAATGACTAGTTAGTGAGGCTCTCATTATGGAATGGTATTACATAGTCTGATTACACTGTGATTTATTTGACCATTTCTTTCTCTTTTTTTAGTTTTTTATTTTTTATACATTTGAATTACAAACAAGATTGAATTACATGACGATCCCAGTTCCCCCTCCCTTTCTCCTCTACCACCCTCCCCCAACTAAAATCCTACCCATCATATGTCCTTTCTTCTAATATACACCTGACTCAAAATTTCTGCCTCCTCATGACCTCTGCATCCTTCCTTTTCTTCCCTTCTCACTCTCATAGCTTCCTCCCCCCTCTTCCTGTGTTCTCAATTTGCTCAGGGGGGACCATTTCTTTCTTTTGATGACTTTATGAATGTTTCCTTTTTTCCCCACTATCGATAGCCAAAGCTGAAATCAGTATTTCTCTGTGTGCTGTTTTACATAATGCAGTGTGGTTCTTTCCTAGGAAGAAGATGGTGGTAGCATGTACAGTGTGGAGCATGCCCACAGGCATGATGGTAGTGTGTACGGTGTAGAGCATGCCCACTGAAATGATGGTAGCTTGTACAGTGTGGGGCATGCCCACTGACATGTTGGTAGCTTGTACAGTGTGGGGCATGCCCACTGAAATGATGGTAGCTTGTATAGTGTGGAGCATGCCCACTGACATGTTGGTAGCATGTACAGTGTGGAGCATGCCCACTGACATGATGGAAGCTTGTACAGTGTGGAGCATGCCCACTGACATGTTGGTAGCTTGTACGGTGTGGAGCATGCCCACTGAAATGATGGTAACATGTGTAGTGTGAAGCATGCCCACTGACATGTTGGTAGCATGTAAAGTGTAGAGCATGTCCTCTGACATAATGGTAGTGTGTATAGTATAGAGCATGCCCACTGACATGTTGGCAGCATGTGCAGTGTGGAGCATGCCCACTGACACCCACGGATAAATTGAACTATTTTATGAAACGTTAAGTTTTTGTGTTAACACGGGGTGTGACTGTTCCCTCATCTTCACCAGCATTTGCTAGCTTCAATCCTTCTCACTTCTGCCTGCCTTATAAGGGGAGCTTGATGCAATAGAGAAGTGAGTGAGCTTTGAAGTGGCTAATGATGGCTAGATGGAAAGGCTTCTCTGTTTCATTCTGGGGGAAATTGCCTATTCATTCCCTTTGCTCTTTCATTTCATTTTGTTAAGACATAGAGAAATGCAACTACAAATTGAAACTTCGCTGTTTGCATTATTTTTTAAACAGGATCCCAGGTTAGTCTTCAGCTTCTGATTTCACCAACTCTATCTCTCAAATGCTGGGACTCTAGGTAGATACCACCGACCCCTGTGAACAGTAAGAGATTTGTTAAACACAGATGTGATGACAAACACTCTTAAAGGGTCATCGAGATGGCTCAATGGATAAAGGCAACTGTTACCAAACTTGACAACCTGAGTTGAATCCCTGGGGCCACCAGGTCGAAGGAGAGAACTGATTCCTGTAAGTTGTCCTCCGACCTCCAAACACGTGCCATGGCACATGGGTGCCTCTTCCTGATGCCACTTGCAACACAAAATAAGTAAGCAAAATGTAATAAAAACCTAAAATAAAAAAAGACCCATAGTGCTTGTGTGGACAGATACCACTTAGTAAAGCCACACTAAAATTGCATATAAATTATTTTTCTCTTTACACACTTATTATTAGACATAGCCTCTGAGCTGAATGAAGAATATTTTAGTTGTTTCACATGAGGTGAGACCCAAGTTCACCTTTTTATAGCACTCGATATAAATTTTCAGGATCATTTACTGGCCAAGTACTCTTTTCCACCAGACCGTTGTTTATTTGCGTTATTTGCTTAAATGTTCTAACTTCCCTCTACCATCGATTCAAATGTTCTTTCCTCTACCATCGATTGATTGCAATGTTCTGCTGGTACCCTCCCTTTCTTATAAGGCATGCCTTTGTGTTTATATGGCGGAAAGGGCACACAGCTTCCTATTCCCACTGTGAACTTGATGCAGGTGTGACTTCCTGGTTCAGTAGAAGTTTGCCAGGAAGAAGCTGGATATGTAGGTAATTTAGGGTTGTTTTGGGAATATTGGGGTTCTCATAAATCCATCACTTTTCATAACTGTTGAGAATTTTGAATTCAAAGGGCTAAAGCTGGTGAGACTGAGCAATGAGTGGGCATGCTCCAGGAAGTGCACGCAAACGCTAGGATGAGCTGGAGGAGAGAGATGGTGGCAGGCAGGACTTGTGCTAGGCTATTTGTGTAAGTGGAGGGAGGAGAAGGTGATTCTCTGAGTCTTTATGTGAGAGGAACCAGTATGCCTGGGAGCTTCGGGGCTTTGGGGTGTAGTAAGCAGGCAGCTTCAGGAGGTAGGTCATAGTCTAGTCAGACCAATCATTCATGTTTGTTTAGTCACTGATTTGGCAATCAGCACTTGTTAATGTTGCTTAAGTATGAGCCATATAACTGTTAAGGTAGAGGCCTCACCTCAGCCCCATCTCTCTTTCCAGACCCCACCCCAGAGAAAGCCCACCAAGCAGAAGCTCTTCTCCAGGAGGTTATTTAAGGACTCCTCCTCAGGAGCAGCCTCGTGGTTTCCCCTCTTCCACTAGACAACCTAGGAATGCATTGCTCAGATTAAAACCTGGACTTGGCTTGATTGGCATATTGCATCAGCAGAATTATATACGACTGGGTTAGGGGATATTTTTTTATTATCAATAATGAGAAAGATGAAGGACATCTCAACTCAGGGTTTGCATTTAAAGAGAGACTAGATCTGGTAGCAATCCCACCACTCAGGTCACTCAGGTGGGATGGATGATGGGTAGTCTGAGGCCAGTGTGGGCTCATTCAAGGTTGACTTCAACTGCATGGGGGGAGATACTGCTTTCAAAAACAAACAGAAAAGATAATTGTGTGTGTATATGTGTGGCTAACGTCATCAAGGAAAACAAAGATCTTAGAATCTGGGGCAGACAAGGAGTGACAAAGTCAAGAGCCCCGAGCCCAGGAGAGGTGTCTTTTAGCCTGTGAGGGCAACTGAGAGGAAGTGAAGCAGCAGGAAGTGGGGAAGGCATGCAGAAAGGAACAACTTGTGCTGGGGAGCCTAAACTTGCCAGGTGAATGCTTTAGAGCCAAGCATTCTGATAAACTGTTTCCATGATGTGAAGTCAGGCCAGGTTGATGTTAGGTGATGGCTGTTCACTTGTGTGCCTATCTATTATTCAATTCATATGGTGTGAGATCATATGTGTGGATGTGTGTGTGTGATTGAGAGTATGTGCCTCATATGCTTGTGTGTGTGTGTATGTGTGTGTGTGTCAGTGTGAATGCTGTAAACATATACTAATATACCTTGTCTGTGTGTTTATGTGTGCTTTAACATGTGCATCGAAGTGATTTATGTATGCAAAGGTTCACAATTATGTATGTAAACACTTACATTTTTGTTTTTTTTTTCATTTTATGTGTGTGTTTTGCCTGCATATACCTCTGCACTTCATGAGTGCAGTACCCGCAGAGGCCAGAAGAAGGCATCAGACTTCCTGGGGCTGGAATTACAGATAGTGTAATATGGATGTTAGGAATGAAATCTGTGTGCTCTGAAGATCATGTGCCAGCATTTGTGTTCCTGAGAACACACCAGGCAGAGAAGATCACAAAGGGAAATGAGCTCACACTGGGGCCCTTTCCTGATAAGCTGGCAGGGACTTTAGCTTGCCAAGGGTCACAGAACAGACCCGTGTCACTGATGACATCACAGAATAAAGCCAGGATCCTAGTGACCATGTGGCCACTCAGGCTGGGGCTGGCTGGAGGGCTTCAGCACAGCCCACACCAGCTCTCACTGAGATTCTGGGTGCTGGTTTAAAGCCATGAAACGCCAACTCATGGAGCAGAGGGAAGAACAGACACCAATCAGTGGGACCACTATCAACATGGACAACCCAGAGTCCAAGGAGGAGAGCACGGGAGTGTGCTGGCCAGGTGGTCAATAAATGGGGAAGGGGCAGGTTGGTCTCTGATGCTGTTATCAAAGGGGTGTGTTGATCATACAAAGCAGATGTGGGAAGGGCCACAAAGAGAGTGATCTTCAGGGGAAGCTGGTAGTTCCTAAGCTGTTGTGCATCTATGGGAGTTAGTTCAGGAGCCATGTAGATGAGAATGTAACTGTTCACCTTTCTGTATTGATTTTAATGTGTTTGAAAAAATTATGCCAATCCTGTAAGTCCTGTGGTAATGTAAACATTCCTTTATAGTACCTAGATGCAAGCTAATCTAGAATGCCAACTCAATGATCACCAGGGTGTGTCTTCAGGCAGCACTTTAGGATAAAATCGGCTCTTGGAGCCAAGTGGCTCAGCCAAGCAGGCACATCCTCTTTGCCTCAGTTTCTTTATCTGCTGGGTAAAAATCCAAAGAGTGAAATTCTTTAGGCTTGCTTTGAACCTTAAAGGAATCAAAACATGGCAGACACTTGCATGGGGACAGGAACACAGTGTGTCCAAAGAGTGGATGGGAGGCCCTCTGGATGAGATCTGAGATAAGTCACAGAGGAGAAGCTGGGGCTTCACTGATTAACAGAAGCACAGCTCCATTCTTGATTTTAAGTGGGTTTTATGGACCATCTGATATCTGCATAAATTATTTGTACAGTGGAAAGAACTGTGACACTGTTCATTTGAGTGGCAGCCACAGCCAAAGCACAGGATAGAATCATGACCCCTAAAATTCCCCCATGGGACCTTTATGTCCTGTCCACTCCTCCAGCTCTTGGTAATTGCTGTGTCCCTATAGATTTGCTTTTTCTAGAATGTCTTCTAAGTGGAATCATGAAGTGGCTTCTTTCATTTAGCAGATACTTTATCTTTCATGTCTATTCTGCATACATTCCTAGTTCATTCATTTTATCCATAATATAATTGCATCTTGTGGTTGTACCACAATCTACTTTTTAGTCTACCAGCCACTGGCCTTTTACACATCAGTTGGTAAGGTTCACACACTCTTTTATCCTTGTGTCCCTATGAGGTAGCATTATGGTCATCTCTGATGAATAGCAGGCACTTTCCCCAAAGCCACCAGAGCCTTCATGATTCTGCTGTGACTTCTCATGATAGTTGTGAATTGAAGCCTTCTGAGAGCACTGATGAAACTGTCCTTCCACTTCTCAGGGACCATGAAGAAGAATGAGTCATCTCCACAGCCAGGGCCTGCCTTCCTCCCGGAGGACGACATGTACTTGGAAGCCCGGGCACATGGGATGCTGGGCTGGAGCAGCTCTCTATCATCTCAGTCGTCCTCAGAGTACCAGTCTTATTCTCAGTACCAGTCCTGGGCCTCCAGCAGGAGCGAAGAGCAGCAGGATGCCCCACCCGAGAGTGTGTGTGCCCTGTACACCCACGTGCAGACCGTGCGTGGTGTGGCAGTGGCTTGGGAGACCGATGATGGCTTTGAGCCAGTCACCAGGAAGCCCCTTATCCGCGAGGCTGAGTTCATCAAGCGACAGCGGCTGAAAGGCTCCTCCTTCGAGATGGCCTCCAAAACAGACCTGCGCTGGGAGCTGGAAGCCTGCCAGCACTACTGCCCACAGGCTGAGGACAATGTGGACTGCTGCTTGCAAGAGCTGCGAGCACCACCAGACTGGCTGGTCACCACCAACCATGGCCTGCGCTGCGTGGCCTGCTGCAGAGTCTTCCCCACGCTGGAGGCGCTGCTGGACCACGCCCAGCATGGCATCCGTGATGGCTTCAGCTGCCAGATATTCTTCGAGGAGATGCTGGAAAGGAAACGGGCCCGGGATCAAATGCAGGACCAACAGCCTGTAGAGGAGGAACAGAGCCCTTCAGATAATAGTGAATGTTTCAAGTCCTGCGCCAAGGTGCCTTCCCAGCAGCAACAGCCCGAGCAGCAGCTGCAGCAGCCACAGCCGCCACAGCAGCCACAGCAGCAGCAACAGCCACAGCCGCCACCGCAGCAGCAGCAACAGCCACAAGCACAGCAGCAGCAGCCACAGAAACAGCCACAGCAGCAGAAGTCACAGCAGCAGCTGCAGGAGCAGAAGCAGCAGCAGCAAACACAGCATCCACAGGGGAAGTAGAGATCGGAGGTGAGGTGCCCACCGTCCCTCCAGCATCATGGCTGGCTGGCTTTTCCAGCCAGCAGGACCAGAGCCACCAGAGCATGGGGAGAGGACCAAGGTGGTGGGGGGAAAAGCCATCCATGTGGCAAGGTGGGAGGGGTAGGACCTTTCCCCAAGGTGCAACATTTCCACCAAGTCCATTTCTAAACCTGAATCCAAAGAAGAGGGCTTCAAGAGTTCCTGCTGGTGTATGCAAAATAAGAAACATGCAAGCATGTGGCCACAGGGATTTCCATTTTTGCTGAAGGATCCGCAGCAGTCCACATTTGCCGTTCAAGCACACGTGACTCACAGGAGAGCCAACTGCAAATGAAGCTTCAGCCCTATTTTTTTCATTGTTAGGAATCCGTCATATGCCCTAATTCTATGTCTCATGTTGTTGGGATTAAACTTGAGTAACACAGAGTGGTTCAAAGTGTCTTGAGTAAACCATGCTACCAGGGTGGGCGCATAAATAGCTGTTTGTGTAGGTGACCAACTAACATGTGGGGAGACATGCAGTTTTGCAGAAGATGGTGCTTAGGTTCTTCTGACTGGTCAGTTCAAACGCATTTCAAATGTTGACAGGAAATTGATCTGCACCCTCCTCCTGACACATACAGGTGCTACAAAGATGCCGGCCAGGAACACTAGGATAGGTATGTGGCCAGTGTGGCTCATGTAGGTTGAGTAATCATTATTAGAAATGCCTGGAGTCCAAGCATTTCACACTCTTCCAGAAGTGTCACTATTTTCATATACTTAATGAAATATCTTGAGAATGGGACCTAAGTACAAAAATCTGTCTCAACCACCCTGTATACATGTATCTAGAAGGGAGTCTATTTAGCATCTGTACTGCCCCTGGTTTTCACTGGCTCAATCACATGAGGTCAAGTGTGAAATGTTACACTTGTGACATTATGACAGCGCTCAGAAAGTTTCACACTGGGGAGCAGGTCACAGTTTGAATTTCAGTTTCTGAGGTTAGGGATGCTTAATTTGTATGTAAGCTCCACAATGCCCATGACAAAGTCAATTGCAAAGCAAAGGGTTAATCTCATCAAGAAGGTCCAAGACCCAAGAGGAGGGGACCTAAGACAATCTGTATGATCAGAAGGTGCTTATACATAGTATAAGCCAGGCAGAACAATATGCAGGAGGGTTTCACAAAGACAGCATTGCCGACATTGTGGGCTAAATGGTTCTTGGTGGATATTCCTTCCTGTGACAATCAAAAACATACCCAGGTAGTAACTGTGCATAGAGATAAGACTGCCCCAGGTTAAGAACCCATGAGAGAGGTAAAATGAGGGCCCTGGGAGAGAGAATGAGTCAGTGCGTTCAGAGAGTACTGTCCACCTGACCTAGCTGCCAGGCTGGAGGTATTGCTCTCTACACTTTCAGTGAAGACTTAACACCTACCACATGGCAGGGGCCAACTAGACACAGGAACGAGAAAAGGATAAAAGGGATGAAAACAGGTGTAGGTGCTGTTTGGGGGACCATATAGCCAATGGGGGTGAACTGATTAGAAATAATTTCAAAAGTGCTTTCTCCTGACCTGCAGGGCCCTCAGAGCTCACTCAGGGCACTTTTCATCTGCCCCAGCACTATCTGCTTCACTTGCTGTGTTCTAGCCACACTGGCCTTTCTTAAAGTGTCTAAGATTTCAATCCTCAGAGCCTTGGCACATGTACTCAAGTGGAATGTAGTCCCTTCCCTGTCCTCCGGCGGACATGTTGCTCTTCTCTGGAATTTTCTCAGTCATGCCACCTTAGCTTATTCCTCCTTCTATGTGCTGATTTAAGAAGACAAGTGACAGGATCAAGCCCACGTGTTTAAAAGCACAATGCAGAGTATAAGAACTCGGATGGTAGCAGAAGGGGAAGGTGAGAGGTGGGAGATTTGTAACACAGTACAGGAGTTTAGCTCAAAATGGTGGTGATTTCTCAGGGATAAGAGGAATGAGTTCATTCATGACATATTTGGGGAATCAAGCATGAAGGACTTGGAGATGAAGAAAGGGCACACCAAGGTGGAGTATCCAGTTGATAGCAGGAAATAATGTTTGCTGACTGATAAGGGAGACTTTGGTGGAAGATTGGAGTGTGTTTATGTGAACATATGTGTGAACATACTGTGAGCATGCACATGTGCCTTATGTGATTGTGTCTGTGTGTGAGCATGGTCTCCATGTGAACACAGTTCTGGCATAGAGGTCAGTTGGGACGTGTGAATTCTAAATGCTAACGACAAGTTCAAGTAGAGATGTTGACTGTGAAGTGGTGTCTGAGTTAGACACAGAGCAGCAGACACGTCTGAATTGGAACTGTAAAAGAGGATGCTGAGAGAATTCCCAAGGTGGACAGATGAGACTCTAGGGAGCTGGAGTGGAGATAGACTGTGTGAGCTGGGAAATAGAACTGGGTAGGTGACTCAGCTGTTGAAAGTTAGTCTTACAACCAAAAAGGTCAAGAAATGGGGAGGGGATGCTTCATAGGATTTTCCTTCTGTTCATCTGACTTAAGGAAATATGGTCTTCAGGAGTGGTAAGCAGTGCAGTGCCTGCTGCTGGGGGAGTGGAGTGAGCCAAGGACAAAGCTGTTTTATTTCCTCTGGGTTTTATGAAGCAGGCTCAGTGGCTGAGAAGAGCAGCAGTCAGATAGGACTGGTCAGGTGGAAACATAAGACAAATCTTTAGGGTCAAGCCTGAAACCACCCTAGTGACAAAGCAACCATGGACCAGAAGGAAACTGAGAACAGAATCAAGTGTGGATGCTAATGAAAATAACCCAGTGGAGAGGGAGAAATGCAAGAAAAAGCCAGGGAAATCCAGGACCCAGGCAGGGAGGATTGAAAAGGAAGGAAAAATTGACCTGGAAGAAGTCAGCTTTGTATTCTGTTGCATGTGGTGGTAGTTTGGTTAAGTGGGGCTTCAGAGTGTAAATCATGGAACCTGAATTTCCACCCCTTGGCAATATCAAGGAGCTATTGAATGTTAAGCAAATGAGATTGCATCTGTGAATGACACTGGTGAACATGGTGGAGGATGGAGAAGAGCAGCCTGGCTGCTGACAAGGGGTCCAGGTGGTCTGACAGCTGGGGAAATTCAGAGGATTGAAACTATGGAGTCTGGCTGGGGGAGGTGACCTGGGAATTTCTCTGGGGGTGTGATGGTGAATGTTAGAACTAAAAGAATGGAGTGGGGGTTGAGAAAAGAGAGGAGATTAATTAAGATGCTGATGAGAAGTTTGAGAAGCATCTAGAAGGGAGCTGGTTTGAAAGGTGCAGAATGCGGAAGAGTGATACTTAAGAATGGAGATGATTTGCGATTACCTACACATGTATGGTTAACTGAGACCATGATGTACCCCATGGGCCTCATGAAGGATGTATTCCCTTTGTTGGTTCCAGAGAATCTGCCATGAGGACCTAATCCATTTTAAAAGGCTGTCTGAATGCACTTTGAAAGACGCTAGAGGATCTATATTGTCTGAGTCATAGAAAAGCTATTTGGCATAGAAGGGGACTCAGTCAGCTTAACGGCAGGTAGAATCCAACCAAGGACAATGTAAGAAAAGAGGAAACCGCTGAGTCAGAAAAACACCAGTGACAAGCAGGATATTTTTATGTCAAATTTGGTAGGCAAAGAAGCTAAGGTCAGACATAGTAGTCTAGAGTTGACATGTTTACACATGCTTAACCTTGATATTCTAAAGACTTTGCGTTGTTTAACTTGCCTCATTCATATTAAATCATGTATATTCTCTACAATTCCACAAAAGGCAGCTCCCAGCCTTATCTCTGACTGAGTGACCCAAGACTTCATCAAGGTCACATGGCTATGCATGACAGAGTAAGGCTTCACTTCCAGCAGCCTGGCTCCAAACTGTACTGTAACCATGACGCTGAGACCCCAGCTTGGATGGGGAGACAGATGAATGTGTCTAGGAAAGCATATATGTTCACCCTCACAGACTGTGTTGGCTTTAGATTAAATAGCAACACCCAGATAACAGAAGAGATGATGGGAATATAGGACAAATAAAGGATTGTGGGTGACATGGATTGGGGAGAGGATAAATGATGCTTTGCACAGTGCCTGGCTCCTACAGATCGCTTTGCAGAGATCTGGGACCTCCATATAAGACCAGTACCAGAGTGTGAAAAACTCTTCTACACTTTTCAAGGCATCACAAACATTTGAAATGATAAATCACCTTAAACTCTTTATTTTCCCAAGGCATAGGGGGAAAATAGAACTCATTTCCCAAAACGTATATAAAGCCAATAACAAAGCCTGTCTAGGGTGGCACTAAAAGTCAAATGATGCATTAATCTCATACACACACATGATCATCAAATTTAACCAAGTATAAAAGGTATAATTCACCTTGACTGAGTCCAGGTTATCTCTTGACTGAGGATAGTTAAAAATTATTACATCTGGCAATAATTAGTATTGAAAGAACAATCATGATTCTCTCAATATGAAGTGGACCTGATAGGCGACTCTCTCAAGTCCACGCCCACTCTAGGACATGCACTACTGTGCACTTACATGTCTCCCTTTCTCATAATGTCTGTGTTTAAAATCTATAGTAAAACCATTTCCTACTAAACTCCAGCCTTGCTGCAAAAATATAAAAGATGACATGATAAACAATAAGCTGAAGTAAAACCCATATATTTGTGATCAATTGATTTTCTGATGCAGGCATCAGGCAAGATAATTCAGTGGGGAAAATTAATTTCTTCAATTGAAACCAAAAACATTGGGTATCTGCAGACAAGCAGTGGAATTGAGGGCCTTAAGAGACAGCTTAGTGGTTAAGAGCACTTGCTGTTCATATAGAGGACCTAGGTTCAATTCTCAGCACTCACAGGGCAACTTATAACTAACTCTAGGGACATAATGCTACCTTCTGGTCTCCATGGGCAGCTGAACACACACATAATGTATATACTCAGGAACATAAGCATGCACATAAAAACAAGTCTTAAAAAACAATGGAGTTGTGTATCTATTTCTCTCTCTCTCTCTCTCTCTCTCTCTCTCTCTCTCTCTCTCTCTCTCTCTCACACACACACACACACACACACACACACACACAACCACACACACACACACACAGGAACCATAGGTGCAAAATCTGAGACTTGAAAACTTGTCTACACGGAAGCTTATATGTGAATATTCAGAAGCAGCATTACTCATAGTATAAAAATGTGAAAACATAACCTACATATCCACCCAATGGTGAACAGATAAACAAATGTAGTGTTTATAGTATATATCTACACAATGGGATATGTGTAGTGCATGGAAAACATGAACTGAACCCTGTGCAAATGTGAAAGAAGCCAGCCATAAAAGGTTACCTAATGTGCAATCCTGCACATTTTAAATATCCAAATAGGTGACTTCACAGAGACAGTAAGCATATTAGTAATTGCCAAGCATTCATCCAAGGGCAGGCATGTGAGCGATGCTAACCTCTGTGGTGTTTCTTGGAGTGATAAACACATTCCAGAATTAGCGGTTGATGGGGGAGGTCCTTCTGTGTATGTGCTTGTCTTATTTGGTTGATGAATAAAGTACTGTTGGCCAATAGGGAAGCAAGATAGGCAGGACTAGGAGAGGAGGAGGATTCTGGGAAAGGTAGGAGTCAGAGTCACCATGTGAGCCCAGGAAGAGAGGACACTTGCCGCTGGTGTCCTCTAAGATAAATCTTATAAAACATATAGATTTATGATAGTTAATACTGAGCTAGCATATAAGAAACCCTAGTCAATTGGCCAGCAGCATTGTAACCTAATATAAGACTCTGTGTGTTATTCTGGGCGCCCTCATGGCGGCAGGGCTCAGGCAGATGGAGTCAACACTTATCATCATAAGCGGTAATGTGTACAAAGCTTTGTAACTGTAATAAGGCACTCAGTTGTATACTTGAAAAAGTTGAATTTTATGGACTATGGATTATATCTTAATAAAAAGAGTGAAAAAACACAACCACCATTGTGGGTCAGCAATAGACCTTAATCAGTGTACCTGGTGGCCTTGCAAGAAGAGGAGGTGAAAGCATAAAGCTGTACAGAGAAAAGCCATGTGTGTTAGCTCCCTCTCAGAAAGGGGAGTGTTGTTAGCTTTCTGTTGCTATGACAAATGTCTGGGATAAGCCACTTATGAAAACAAAAGGCTTGTTTTGGATCACAGTTTTGGAGATTTCAGCTCATTATATTGGTTGGTCCTGTCGCTTTGGGGCCTGTGGTGGGTCAGATGACTATAGTGGGACAGTTTACTATGGTGTGGACACATAGCAGAAGAAGCTCTTTTACCTGGTAGCTATGTAGGAAAGAGAGAAAAGAAAGAAGAAACCAGGTCCCACAACCCCATTTAAGGATACACAGTCAATGTCTAAAATCACCCAATAGGTCTCTTTCTGTCTGTCTGTCTCTGTAGTATATGTGGGTGTGTGTGCATGTTTATGAGTATATGTACATGTGTGGGTGGGTGTGGCTGTGGAGATCAGAGGTTAACCTTAGATGTCTTCCTTTGGGAGCTGCCCATCTTTGCTGGTATTTGAGAGAGGGCTTCCGACTGGTACCTGGGGCTTACAGATTCAAGGCCCCAGGCATCCTCCTGTTTCTACCTCCCCAGATCTTCCATCTCAAGTTTACACTACCATGCCCAGCTTTGCACGTGGGTGCTGATAAATAGACTGGCCATGGCACTTTACTGACTGAGCTGTTTTCCAGCCTTATAGGATTCACCTCTCAAAGGCTCCACCACCTTATAATGCCAACATCAGAGCCAGTCCTTCAACACATGGCCCTTGCAGAATCATGTAAGATCTACACTATAGCAGAGGATGACTATCTATAATCCAGGGGAAGGGCAAGACTCAGAAGAAACCAACATTGGGTAGTCAAGTCCTGAGACTCACAGTTTGCTTTCAGACTTCTGACCTGTATGTAGGTCCATGGGACAATGCATTTTATCCTGTCTGGGCTCTTTGTGACAGCCCATGTGACTGAATCTGAGGAGCAGAAGCCAAAGGATGGCAGCAACAGCCAGGGATGAGTGAGATTCTCTTCCTGGTTGATAATCCTTGGAACAATCACAAAGCAAGAGCTGTGTAGTGTTTGTAGGTATAGAGATAACATAAACTTCATGAATTATGAAGTTCCGTTCTGAGTGGCCTCAAGTCTAGAGCAAGCAGTATGTGTGGTCACCTGTCAGAATGTTTGTAAGAGGGCTTGGGTGTGAGTGCATGGTGACACTCTGAAGCCTAGCCTTCCTCTCTGGGAAGCCTGATCAGTAGATTGCACCAGGAGCACAGCTGGACACAGGGATGAGGAGGCTGTCCTGAGCTGAAAGGAAGGCAGAGCAAAGAAGTCTGTGAAAGTGTCACTTATAGATCACAAAGCCTGGCAAGCACATGGTGTGTCTGTGTTTGTAGGTGTGAGGGTGTGTGTGAACACAAAAGCCCATTTGTGCCTGTGTTGGTAGGCTTGGGAGTGTGTATACATATGCATGGCATCCTGATGTCCTGCACTGTCACTAACAAGAGGCTTGGGGCAGAGCACAGACCTATGGAAGGTCGACAGATGGTACATGTTCCCAAGAGTGTTTACATTCTCTGCAGAGCTTTCTGGAATCTTACAAGTACAAACAATACAGTGTGAACTAAGGCACTGTCATCCCCAGGAGGAAGAGTATGGGGGGGTCTATGAGACTTGCCCAGGGGCTGGAGAGATTACATTGGCTGCTCTTCTAGAGGACCTGGGTTCCAACTCCCAGCACCCACATGGCAGCTCACAACTGTCTGTGATTCCAGTTCCAGAGGATCTGACACCTTCACTCAGACATACCTGCAGACAAAATGCCAATGCACATGAAATAAAATTTAAAAGAATTTCCCAGAGCAGTATCAAGTGAACTCCAGTCCTGTGCTTTTTCAGGACCAGGAACACATTTACTAAAACTGTGCTGACTCAAGCTACTGCTGCTGAAATTATTTAAGCAACACAGACATAGACATCTGAGCTTATAGTTGCCTTACAACTGTAAACCAACACATTTTTACATTAAACACACACACATTACAGTGACAATAAAATCCAATGTAACAGCATTAATTTTATATGATGGCTTGGGAAACAGAGTTGCCTCTTACACGTGTTTACGGTTGAACATGGTGGAGAGTGTTCTGGATTACTGGCGTCTCACCACCGTGTTCCAGACAGTGAGGCTGTCACTTCCAGCAGGGAGCTGAAGACCTGTTGCTTCTATAAGCCTTTTGGTCTAGATTTTCCCCAACCTGGGAGTCTTCACTTCTGCATACAGATAATCATAATTCTGTCACAGAAAGCATATACCACTGTGTCAAACACGGTAAGATGTCTCCATCTTCTATTTCCAAATTATTAGGAGACTAAAATGGGAACTTTCTGATAGCCAGGACCTCATTTTAGATTCATAAAACCTAAGAAATCTATTGTGTGAAAACATCTCTGAAACTGGGGGTAGGATTGTGTACTCAACATTACCTTAAAATAACTCAACTGTGAAAATGTGCATGGTATCTTAGATAACTACAGGGTGCTCGTACCCAACTATCAAACAAAAATGAGAATATATTTCATAGTCTGTAACCATTTTGTGTGCATGTATGTGTGTGGTGTGTATGCATGAGTGTGCTATGCATGTACAAGTGTATGTGTGTTTTGCATGTGTGTGACACAGGTGCATGGAAGTACATATGCATGCGTGTACATATGTGAGTGCACACTCAAGGGTGGCATCCAATGTCCTCCTCAATTACTCTCTGTTGTATACTGAGGCAGGCCTGGTGCTTTACCTTTTTTCTCAGTCTGGCTAGTTAGCTTTCTTCAGGGAGTTCCTGTCTCTGCCTCCCTTGCACTGGGATTATAGGTGGGCTGTCACATGCTGCTGGCTTTTACGTGGGATCTAGAAATCAGTATTCTAGCCCTCAGACTTACAAGGCAGTCCCCATACCCTCTGAGCCACACCCCCCCGCCGTGTGTATTTTAATTAAGATGAGATCTGCTATTGCCTAGGCTGTCTTTGAACTCCTAGACTCAAGCAATCCTCCTGCCTCAGCCTCTCAGGTAGGTGGGACCATAGGCATATGTCACCACACTGGCCATAAACAAATGTTCATTTCTGAATTTTATTTCAAAATACAACAAACTTGCAAAGGCTGTACAATAAAGTCTTTATAGTCTTCACCTAGTGTCTCATTGGGCCCTTCTCTTCTTGTGTGTCTCTCTACAAATATTTCAGAATACATGTTGCAGATACGTGTTGTTGTTTATTTAAGAGTAGTTTGTTAATATCATGTCTGTTAAGCTCAAACACCAAGTGCCAACATCAACACATTGTCTTCCAGAACCACATCTAGGAAGTAAACCTAAGTGATATGCGATTTGTATTGTCTGTGTACAAATTATTTGGAAGTTATTTTCTGATCCACCATACACCGAGTTCCTTTTAACCGCCTCTATTTTGTGTAACTCCTGCATCGTTTTGCTCAGTGAGTGTTTTATTTGTTGATCTGAGAACCGACGGCACGGTGTGCTCAGTTATATAGGTGGCCTGTCCCATTCCTACATGCTTTATTCTAATCCCCTCCTTTTAGAGCCTTTGACTCTGGATCTCCCCTTTTTCTGCCTCCTGGGAACCGACCCAGATTATTGTATCCAGTTAGCCTGCAGAGTCCTTGGCACCAGTGACACTTACCACTAAGGGCATTGTAGTCTGAGTACAAAATGTCCCTAACAGTGTTGAAGCCTACGTCCCAGCTGGTAGGCCTATTTTGGCAGGTGATGGTAATGTCTTGGTCTTGGCGTATGATGCATGGGCACTTACACACACACACACACACACACACACACACACACACACACACACTACAAAGAAAAGAAATCATGTGGTCCATAGTATCCTGAAGATCAAACTCAAAGCCCTACATGAGCTTGGCAAACATTCAATCACTGAGTGGCACCCCTCACCCCTAAGGAGACAAGGTCTTGTTAAGTTGCCAAGGATGACAATCCTCCTGCCTCAGCTTCCCCTGTAGTTGGGATTGCAGTCGTGTGCCACTAGACCTGCTAGTCTTTAATTCTTGGCCTGGTGCCCACCCAGCAGCTCTGCAGCTGCCTCCCCATCAGGCCTCCCCGCCTTCCACAGACCTGGCTCTGTAACAACGGAGCTGCTGTTTCCCTCCTGGCTTTCTGGGTGACCACTCCAGTGCCTGGGAAGCTCTGCTCCATGGGAGGAACCCAGAGGTGGCAGGTACCAAAGGAATCGAAAAGCCCACTAGTGTTACAAGCAGGAGTGGATGGTCCACCCTGGAGTACTTCTCTCGCCTTACTCCAAGCCTCCCCCAGTCTTCCTCACACCTTGTGAGCGGAAGGGTGTGAGGCTTCTGCTTTTTCTTCTCCCACTCCTCACCCTCTTCCTTTTCCTACTCCTACCCTCTCGTTCCTCCTCCCCCTTCTTCCCGCTTCCAGGGACCCTACTGGCTGTTGCTTTTCTTTTCTGAAACCCCATAAAGGAGCCCCGAATAACTGACACAAATGATTGCTGATGTTCACCATCAGGCGTTGGGTGCCAAACTTAACCTGATTGGCACACACCACTAGGAAGGGCGGGACCATTGCCCTGCAACAGAGCAACAGATGGAAGACACAGAGGCGCATGAACATTCCAGGCTCATTCTAGGCTTTCCCCTGCAAAGTTTCCTAACACCTACAAGCCAGGCCCAGGGACGGAGAGCCCTAAATAGCTATTCTTGCCCATAGTCTCCAACCTTTTCTGTGAACCCTTTAACTTTCTAAGGATCATCACCCAGCTCCCAGTTCCTTCAAATTCAAGGCAGAAATAGAAAACTTTTCTCTCAACTGCTGTAAGCCTCAATGGGAGTGCCTGGGGAGCGAATGTGTGAGGTCCAGGGTTAGGGTTTGTGGATGAACAGGGTCCGGTCCATAGATGCCTGGACTCCTCTTAGGAATATCCATGTTGGGGAGGAGGCGGCCAAGGAGACCCAAAGGCCTCAAGGAGACCACAAGGTCCTCGGGTCTGTATGGCCTGAATCTCCAGTGTCACCTCAGTTTTCCTATCTGAGACATGGGCGTGGTGAAACGGGACACCATGGGCTGGTTGAGCCCGTTGATGGAGAGGCCGCTCCCCCAACCCGGCGCGGACCCAGGGCTGGCCAGGGCTGTGGCAGGAGGCCGAGGGGCGGGCCGGACCGGGCGGGCGGAGGAGCTCTCCCGGGTCACAGCGCCGAGCGGCGGCGGCGGGAAGATGCGGCTGCGGCTCCTGGCGCTGGCGGCGGCCGTGCTGTTGTGTCCGGCCCCGGGTAAGCGCGGCGCGGCGGGCGGCTGCGCGGGAGGCCGGGGCTCGAGCGGGAGGGGAGGCCAAGGCTGCGCGGGTTACTGGCGGCGCACTCCTCCCGGAGATCGTGGCGGCGCAAGAGCGCCGACCCAGCTCTCTGCGATTCCTTGGTCCTGCCGGCGTCCCGTGATGGGGACCCGCTCTCGGGACAGCTCCGGGTCCCTTCCGAGCCGCAGGCCGCGGAGCACAGGGAGAAGTCAGCCAGATCGGAGCCCTAAGTTGGCGGCTTCTTTCTGTCTTCCGTAGCAGGCGGGACCCGCGGCTGCTGCCAGCATCAACTTCCCTTTAACTATCTCTGGAGACACTCCGAAATGAGGCCAGGAGCGACCCGATCCTGGGCACTGAGAACTTACACTTGGGTCTTCTGAGATGCTCAGACCTGGTTAGAGAGGGTGTCCTAGGCTTCAACCAGCCGGGTCCTCTCACACAAACACTGCTGGCTTGCCTGGAGCTTCACGGTTCCCACTTAGAGTCGCTGAAGAGCCTTCTCTTGGTTCCCTAGGACCGTGCTGGCTGGAATAATAGGCATAGATACATTAGTGGCTCCCATTTCCCAGGCGACTACTACCAGTGCCAGGGGCACACCACCTCATTTAATCACAAAGTAAGAACCTCAAGTATTTATTGATCCAAGTACTTCACAAAACATTGGCGCAATTTATCAGCCCACCAGTCTCTGAGGGTTGTGCGGTTTTGTCCCCATTTTTAAAAAACGAAGAACAGAGGTACAGCCCTGAAAAGCAGAATAGAATCCTTTAGATTCTGTCCTGGACGTACCTAGGGCCACCCAGTAGCTCCTGCTTGTGTGGCCTTCACCCAGGGCCTGTCATCTACTTGTTTAAATGTCTCCTCCAAGATCCTCATCTTCATTTGCAAGGAAAGGCCCAGCATATCTGCTTAATGTGTAAACCCACACTCCTGCTTCAGTCTTCCACCTCCATTTAGGGGGTAGAATGGGAGTTTGTTGACCACCCAATCCTAAAATTCATTTTACAGAAACAACAACAACAACAACAACAACAACAACAACAACAACCCCTGCCAGTCCAAGTAGCCACAAATCCAGGCCATTTGAAGTCAGATCTCCCAGGTTTGAATTTCATCCAGGCTATGTGCTGTGTGAGCTTGAACAAATTGCTCAGCTTCACTGGGCCCTCAGTCTTGTCTGTAAAATGAGAATTGGCAGCTGGTGAAGATAAATTGAAAAAATACTTCTGATTGCCTTAGAACTGTGTTAGGCCTGAAGTCCACTTGAGCAGATGCCCACCTCTGTAATTTTAGGTGCCAATTTTGGCTCACAGTGAGTGCTGTGTGGGCTAGGTCTAGAGGCCCCTCTGCTTGGAGCTTCTCAGCAACCCATGTGATGCTGCAAACATTCATGAAAGGCAGTGTACTTCTCCAGAGTTCTGCTGTCCTGAATCAGACATCACTTTGCTGTCATTGAGGAGTTCCTGGCTCCTGGAATTGAGTGGAGCATTTCTTTAGGCAGAGAGGAAGGCAGGCCATACTTAGTACCATACTCATCTTCCTGGTGTGCTCAGAACTGTGACTGCTTCTGCGTTGAGTGGGTGGTGGTGGGGTGAAGCCCTTGCTCCCTGCACCTGAGGGCTGCTTCAGGAGAAGACATTGCTGTTGTGTCAGGTTTGTGGATCCCAGAGACTAACCCAAGGAGTTGACACTGTGATGCAAAAGCAAAGGTTTCTTTTTATTTCAAGCTGGCCAGGTAGGATCTCACTGCATGGTGGGCAAATGAGATGCCAACCTGCCAAAAAGAGAAGCTTTTAAAGGGGCAGACCATAAGTTTGAAGGCCACAAATTTCAGAGTTTCCATGGTTACTTAAGGCCATACAAAGTACAGAGTAAAGCAGTAGCTATATATTTTAAGTGAGATACATTTGAGTGAGATAAGACAGGGCATGGGCTTATAGGGTTACAGGGTCACAGGGTCTGTCAGTTATCCCCTGGGTTGGAGGATCTTTACGGTCAGCAATTAGCAAAGGAATATTAATAGGAGTGGTGGACAGTTATCTCCCTTTCTCTGAGAGCAGGGAATCAGGCTCCAGCCATGGCACTCCTGATTTAAGGAGTTAAATTTTCCTTTACCATTAAAAGTTCCCTTTTCAGAGCCTAAGATTTTAAACATTTATTAATTTTATTTTTTGGTTCCCCAATTGCCATCTGGAGCTCCACAGGCTTCCTCGAAGAGAGCTGTGGGAGTCTTGTCCTTCTGTTTGGATCAATGTCTTCCATTGTCACCTTCCTCTTTTAAGAACTGGCTTTTGATTGGGATAAAGAGTCCCTGCCAGAGGACTATGAGCAGGAAGGGGCGTCAGTCTAGGCCATAGTGGGACAAAGTTCACAAAGGGATAGCCATCTTTCCAGTTCCAGCCTGCACCTGGTTCTTCCTGCCTCAGGGACTCTGCATAATGAGACCCTATCCCTTGGGGGGTCATTCTTGGCTGTTGAGTTTTTGCTTCATTGATTTCAAGATAGCCTTCATCTCATGGCCATATTCTTGGGTCTCTTTAACCCCAAGGCCAGGGTTCTTCCAGGAATTCCTTAAACCCTGCATGTTTCCCCCATGGCCAGTGACACTGTAGTTACACCCCACTCCCTTGTGCTGATGAGAAGCTCTCTCGCCCACTAGGCTATGAGCTCCATAAGGTCAATAGAGGCAGTGGAGACAAGGGGGAGGTAGAAACTCTGAGTGAGGATGTGCAGTGTGGGGGTAGCCTACTTCTCACCTTAGTTTTCTGCAGTGGATGTTCATAAAGCAAACATTTGCCTTCTGCTTCAGGCTAATGTGACAGGTTTTTGGGTCAGGGATTGCGGGTCAGCCCTGCCTGGTGGCTACATTATGTCAGCAGGATGAAGAGTGGCGTCTACCCTGTGCGATGCCTCATGCTGAGCCAGCATTTACTCAGTGTTCCTTTCCTGCCCACAGGTTGTACATGTTCTGCCATTCAGTCTGTCTGGCCTGTATGTCTACCCACCCTGTTGGCCCCACCTCAGTCATGCCTCCTGTAAGGATTCAGACATTAGGCTGGCCTGCCCCTGTCTCCTGGCAGAATGCACTCAGGCAGCACCCTGGTCAGCCCAGGGTTCCATGGTTGCATAGTCTGCACACAGGTGCAAAGGACCCCTTTAAAAGACAGACCCCTGCCAAATTATGCTCTCTTTCCCCGAGATTCCCCTGGGGCAGACAGGACTTTTCCTGTCTTCCTCTTCTCTTCAGTCCTCTCTCTGTCTCTGTGTCTTTTTACCTCTTTTCTCTTTCCTTTCCCCTCCTTCCCCTTTCTAATAAAACGTCTCACTTAAGCTCTGTCTGCCTGGCATGTTTGTCCCTCCATCTCGGTCACCCCCACCTGCCATGGAATTTCAACAAAGTCCCACATGCAAGGTCCCCCCACAAGCTTTATCATAACACCTCCTAATGCTTTTCCCCCCTTTATACTGAGCCAAAGGGGACACAATGACCATGGTGGGACAGAAACAGTTCAAGCTTCTCTCTACAAGTATTGAAAGAATAGCCTTAACTTAAAAAAGTCTGTGCTTGTCTATGCTTGTCCTTCCCTTCTGGGCCCACGTTCCAGCCGTCTGTCTGCTCATGAGCTGAGCTCCCATATGTATATGCTTGGTTGGCACAAGGAACCTTCAACTCAGCTCCAGTGCTGGAGGGTGCTTGCTCATGGCACCTGGCTTTGACAGAGAACCCCATTTCTGAGAGCCTGTGACTTTTCAGCAAAGCTTTTCTGACAGAGCCTGAGGTGCTTTGCCATCTCAGGTTAAATATCTCCCCACTTTTTTGTGTGTTAGCAAGGATCAGGGCCAGTGGCAGGTGAAGGGTTAGGGTAAGCCTTCATCAACAGGGCTGTATGCAGTTGCCTGCTACCGCACCAAGTGGCTTATCAATAAACATGTATTGACTAAAAAGGGGTGAAATCTGAGATCAAGGTGTTGGGTGGAGTGGTTGGTGGGGGTTCCCCAAGGTGTCTCTGTCTGCTTGGCTTTCAGTGGTGTCATCTTCCTGTATGTTCAGTCTTCCTCTGTATGTGTATCTTCTTATATGGCCACCAGTCAAATTGGGCCACATTGTCTCTGGGCACACCCTAAGGCTCTCATTTAACTTAGTCTTTACCTCTAAAGATACCCACATTAGGAGGTAGTAGGGGCTAGTACTTTGATGTATGAATAGCCTAGGGTTCTTCACAATTCAGTCCATGATGAATGTATTTGCACTCCCATGGGAGACACCAGGGTTTGGACCATATGTAAGAGAACATGAGGTGAAAGGAGGGCAGAAGGGAATGCTAAGAGAAGAGGGCACACTCTGAGGAGTCCCTTTGCTGCCCTCTAAGCTCAGTCCCTTCATTTCCGGAAAGCAGGGACTGCTTGAGCCTGAGTCACAGGGGGACAGGAGGGGAAGGGTTACAAATTTGCCTCTGGGATGGAATCTGGCCTCCCATGGGGAACACTTGGCACATTCTCTCCTTTCAGTCACTATAAATAATCCCCTCTTCGTGTAGAGTTAACAGGGGGAGCCTGGAGCATAGGGTTCAGTCTGCTTTCATCCCACCCATGTTGTTTCCGTTCCCTCTCTTCCCAGCCCCTCTGGCTCCAGTGGGGAGCCTTTGGGGGTGGGTCAGCCTGGCCTTGGATTCTGTAAGCCAGCTGCTGCTGCTTGGTGCTCTCTCTTCTGTCCAGTTCTCAGTGGCTAATGGAATGGGGTCAGCCAGGGGTCTCAGATGCCTCCTTATTCACTAGGGAACTCCCACAAGAGGCTATCTGCACTCCAGATGAGCCTCAGCCATCAGGAGGAAGTGCTGTCCACATGAGCCAGGTGCCAGCCAGGTGGGCGAGATACACAGGAGGTGTGGACCACTGGTCTGGTTCACTGTGGTTGACTTCTCACAACAAGGCACTGTCCCTGGGGAAGCCAGGGAGCAGCCCATAGGACACTCCCAAACAACCCAAGAGTTTGACTTAACCCAAACAGTGCAGAGTGCCCCTTGGCATGTAAAATGACAATTGAGGTCCCTAAGCCTAAGGTAGACTTTCTCAGATACCTGTTGATTTGGATTTCTCATGTATTCTTGGCCTGTTTTGGTCCCTCATTGCTGGAAAGAAAGGATTGGGGACCTCACACAGATGCATAGCACCCAGCTGCCTTTCCCCTAACCAAAGGCTGTCATGGTGTCAGATGGGTGCTGAAAAATACCTCCCAATATATACTGTCCCGACCCTCCTTGGGAATGTTACCTTACATGACCAACAGAACTGATGGATACAACTGAGTAAAAGTTCTTATATTATTCTGGAGGGTCCTGAGTTGAGCACCAGATAAAGGATAGAACAGTGATCCTCAGAACATAACTCTCCATATGTTAAATTATTTAAAATAACCAAGAGCACGGCTGCTGTGGGTTGAATGTGGCTTACCCTCAGAAACTCGGGTTGAAATTGGATTTCCATTGTGAGATACTAAGAGATGGGGCTTTTAAGAGGTGGTTAGGACCCTGTCCTCATGAATGGATGGATCTGTTCATTCAATCAATGACTGTTATTGTAGAGCATTTGGCTAGGTCACTTGAGCACCCTTGTCATGACCTGTGATAGCCTGTGTTAAGTTGGATTCTTCTAGCAAGAAGGCCGCCTTTCCTCCAGTCCACGGTAAGGTCTCTCAAGCACTTATGTCTTGAAAAGTGATTTCCTGTGCTACCCTGGGACCCTGCAGAAAGCTGTGGTTTAGAAGGGCTCCGAGGACACCTGCAGCTGAGAAGGCCCCTCCCATGAACTTCAGGGTGGCATGGCTGTGTTGTATCACCCATGGTACACTGTGGGAAGTGGTACATGAAAAAGGCAACAGTGTTCTGCTTCTTTAGGATCAGGTAGTCTGGGTGCTCTGGTGGGTATTGGGGTGCTCCACAGAAGGTCAGTCAGCTCAGGTGTAGAACTGTAGCTACATGTGGGCTACCTCTGGGTTAGTTTGAACTAAGAAATCAAAGAGCAGGTTGTAGTGGACAAGACCTGGAGTTCTGAAGCATCTTCTAGGGTATTGGGAAAGCCCCATATCCCTCTGGTTGCAGAGATTCCTTCACTTTTTATTTTACTTTGTGTGCTTCAATTCTGAGACCATAGATCCCGATTCCAAAGAAGCCACTGAGAATCGAGTGTTGGTCCAGCTTGCTAGCACTAGTGTAGCCTTCTCCTTGACCATTATTGCCTAGAGATGGACTCACTGAGACTAAGAAAGTGAGTAGGGAGAGAGACAGATTCAGTCTCCTAGTTAGCAAGACATATCACAGGTTGAATCTCTAGCCTGCATTAAACAGCTGTGACCCACAGCCCTGTCATCTTGGATTAAAACACTCCTTGGGGAGGTTACTGGAGAAGATGGGGTATTAGCTGAGTTTTCAAAAGTCCTGATTCATTTATGTAATCAAATGCTAGTGGCAGATTAAGACATTTTAGAACATGTCTGTTTGGATGGCCAGTGCTTCACTCTCATGTGAAAGAGACCATCATAGGTAAGAATTTGGGTGCCCATGAGGCCATAGAAGAGCCATCCCTTTGGTCACAGTGAGACTGGGGAGTGAGTGTAGAGAGCACTGAGACCATGGCCTCTCTGGCCTTACAGAGTATCTAGATGTCAGCAGAATCAGCATATCCCTGGCTCCTGGCAATGGCCTGGAGGCCACCTTCATTCATTTATCTTTTCTCCCTTTACTCTTTTCATTTGCAGAGGTATGTGGTGCTCTCAATGTCACTGTGACCCCAGGACCTGTGGTTGACTACTTGGAAGGGGAAAATGCCACTCTCCTCTGCCATGTCTCCCAGAAGAGACGGAAGGACAGCTTGCTGGCTGTGCGCTGGTTCTTTGCCCCTGATGGCTCCCAGGAGGCCTTAATGGTGAAGATGACCAAGCTTCGGGTGATTCAGTACTATGGGAACTTCAGCCGTATTGCCAACCAGCAGAGGCTGCGCCTGCGTGAGGAGCGTCGGGGAGTACTATACAGGCTGTCTGTCCTGACACTCCGGCCAGCAGATCAGGGGCAGTATGTCTGCAAAGTACAAGAAATCAGCAAGCACAGGAACAAGTGGACAGCCTGGTCCAATGGCTCCTCAGCAACAGAAATGAGAGGTAAGAGTGTGACTGGGGTCTCTGAGGTGGGTATGTGGTAGGTAAGGGGTCCCTGCTTCCATTACTATGCAAATGCTGGTTGGCTCATTTGCCCTGCTAGTATAGTACAAGTCTTGTGGGCTCTGTGGGCCACTGGCCTGTGAGTCAAGTCATGCACATGAGGACAGATCTTAGACACTGTGGCTGAGGTGTAGTGTAGATGTGGAAGCAAGGACAGAGGAGTGATTGACCACCTCCATGCACATCATGTCCTGTCTGAAATATTGGACTATGTGTGCTGTCAGATAAAGAAAGCTGGTTCCCACTTACAGTGGTCAGGCATCTGTTAGAGTTGGGCCTGAACTGCACTTATTTGGACATGTACTGAGACTTTGTGGTTCTGAGACATAATAACAGGGGTGTGAGGGGGTGACTATGTGGGACACTGAGTCATGGGAGTATACAAGTTACAGAGAGCAATAGTGTTTGTTACTTTTCTTGGAAATCATTTAAGAGGGGGGATTATTATGGTTTATTGTTTTAGTGTTCAGGATGCAGCTACTTGGCCCCATGCATCGGGCCCAATTGTCATGCAGTGGGAGGACGGGGTGGTGGAGGGCAGCTGCTCATGTCACAGCCAACCCAAAGTCAAGGGCATGGTAGGGTGAGGCTGGGCATGGTAGACCTCCAGGGTCCCACTTTCTCTAGCTAGGTTCTACTGCCCACAGTGTCTACTAGCTCCTCAGTTAGCACCCGCAGCAGCTGGGGACTAAGCTTTCAACACTTACACCTATGGGGACATTTCACACTTAAAGGGTAATGATATTGAAAAGCAAGGGGTCTTTTCACTTGGCCCATGTGGAAATGTCTAAGTATATATAAGAAGTTTCCAGAAGCAGGATCCTCCCTTTTCACAAAGGCTGGAAGATGAGGTATTTTCAGATATGATCAGCTAGAGATAGGTCTTTGGATACCTTGAGTTTTCTCAGGTGGGCGCAGCATGTCAAGTGCATCATCACAGGCACGTGGCCTTGAACTGTGAGTAACACTATCTATTCGACTGCTCCCAAGTCAAGGTTGAGCCTAGCTGAGAAAGATCCCAAGGAACTAGATTAGACTTTAGTTAGGAAAAAAACCACTTTTTCAATTCCCGGCCCATTTTTAGGGCTATGTCTCTGTGATCACCTTAACTAGAGGTGCCTGGTACCCCAAAGCAAATTTATGATGAGAGGGCCTGATATAAACTTCTTGCCCTGTAAATTGGCAGCCATGTGTTCCTGATCTGCTGCCAGGCTTAGGTCTCAGCTAACTGTGAAGTTAGGAAGTCAGGAAGGTGAAGGCCCCAGGCTGGCCCTCCCTTCCTGCAGGCAGATAGGAGGTGAGTTTGCATTTTCCAAATATCTTGGCTACCAAACACCGTGTTGGAAAAGGCTGTCATTTTTATCTCCGGTGTTCAATGATCTTATCACAAAGACGCCTCTGGCAATTTTAATGCCTTTCTATTGTGCACTCAGATCATGTCTTTGATAGAGTCAAACTTGGATTTAATTGCACACAGGATCAAGAGATTCACAGAGAAGAGCTGCTTGTTTGAAATATGAAAGAGAGGATAATTTTATCACATACAACATATAGTATTAAACATTAAGACACATTGTTTTGATAAGCCCTTTAAAAGGTGACTTTTTTTTTTCATTTGCGATAGGTATTTTTACAGTCCTGTGTATTAAGGCACATGTTAAAGGGAGATAATCCATGTGGGGGGTCTTTGAAACAGCCACTTGTCCCCTGGAGCAGGTGTTATGCTTCGTGGTATGATGTATTTGCAAAAATGTTGTGCACTTTCCCTCCTTAAGCAAATTAATTCAAGAAAACAAATGACTGCTAATATAAATATGTATTTTGGCAAAGAAAACAAAAAAGTTACAGTGGCTGAGGATGCAAACCACAAAGATGATCTCTTGGCTCTACAATATTAGATCCTTTGTGTTCCTGTGCCTCTCTCTCTCTCTCTCTCTGTCTCTCTCTCTCTGTGTGTGTGTGTGTGTGTGTGTGTGTGTAATATATATGTCTAAGTGTCCCATATATCTTCGAGTCATGTACTAAATCTGCTGGCAGTGACAACTGCTACCAATTAGCATATGTAAAAAGGTCTGCTGCCTTTAAGTAAGCAATTACCCAGTTTATTAGTTCATGTGAATCTGCTTTAAGTGAATGAAGCTAGGTTCTTTCCAGAACATTTATTTGAAAACTTGCTTCAAAAATCCAAGGTAGCTTGCAAGACTTCACCAGAAATAAAGATTTCCTCCCTTCATTTCCCTCTCCCCTCTCTCTCCTTCATTTCTGTTCATCCCATTTCTCCCCCTCAGCTCCCTTTCCCTTTGTTCATTTTCTTTTATATTTATCTTTTTCTTTTTTTAAAGCTGAGTAATATTCCATTGTGTGTCACTGACACCTTTTCATTACCCATTTTTCAGTTTATGGACATATAGGTTGTTTCTATTCACTAGCTACTGTGAATAGAGCAGCAATGAAGATGCTGAACAAGTATATTTCTAGTAGGATATAAAGACCTTTAGGTAAATGCCCAGGAGTGGTAGAGCTAGGTCGTATGATAGATCCATTTCTAATTGTTTGAGAAATCTCCATACTTATCTCCAAAGAGACTTCACTCCTTTGTACATCCACCAACCCTGTAAGCATCTGCCTTTCCCCATACCCATGGGAGTATTTGTCATCACTTGTGCTCCTGGGGGCCATTCTGATTGGGTGAGTTTGGTGCAGGGAGGGTGGTAAGGATGGAGTTTTATTTTCTTCTATGTTGAAGAACTGGTTTCTCAGCACTATTTGTTAAAGTTTCTGTCTTTTCCTCGTTTGTTTTCTGGTGTCTTTGTCAAAGATCAGATAGCTATAATCACATAGAGTGTATATGGCTCCTCTATTCTATTCCAACAATCTATGTGTATGTTTTGTGCCAGTATCATGCTGTTTTCATTGCTATGGCTCTGTAGTGTAACTTGCAATCAGGCATGGTGATACCTCCTTTTGTTCACCATTGCTTTGGCTTGGTCTTTTGTGTTTCCACATACATTTTGAGTTTTATTTTTAATTTCTGTGAAGAAAGGGTCTGGTGTTTTGATTGGGATTGCATTAAACCTAATCTGTGGATTGCCTTTGGTAATATCCGAGTTCCTGTTCTATTGCAGTGAAGAGATGCCATGAACAAGGCAGCTCTTATAAAAGAGAGCATTTCACCAAGGGCTTGCTTACAGTTTCAGAGGGTTAGTTCATGATCACTATGGCAGGAGCAGACAGACATGGCACTGGAGCAGTAGCTCCAGAGTTTTATAGCCTGATATTCACATACAGTAGGCAGAGAGAGACACTGGGCCTGGCATGCACAGGCTTTTGAAACCTCAAAACCCACTCCCAGTGACATATATCCTCCAACAAGGCCACACTTCCTAATCTTCCCCAAGAAGTTCCACTAAATGGTAGTAAACATTCAGATTGGTAAGCCTATGGTAGCTATTCTCATTCAAATCACCACAAGTAGGGTTGCCATTTTGATAATATTGATTCCACTGGTCCATGAACTGGGTAGTCTATCTATCTGTTAGTGTCTACCTTGATTTCTTTCTTCAGTGTATTGAAGTTTTCAGAACATCCGGGAACTCTTGCTCCCCAGTCTGATAGCTGGGATACCAGCATGGGACTGATCCAGATCCCAGGAACGTGGGTTTCTGTGAGGAAACCTCAAAAATCTACGGGACCTCCTGTAGTAGATCAGTATTTATCTCTAGCAAAGGTGTGGACTTTGGGAGCCCATTCCATATAGAGGAATACAACCTGAGCCAAGACACACGGGGATGGGCCTAGGCCCTATCCCAAAGGATACAATAGACACTGATGACATCCTATGGAAGGCTTCACCATCCAGGGGAAGCAGAAAGGATATGTGACAGATAGGGTTTTAGTTGGGGGGGGTAGGGGAGGACGGGTGGGAGAAGGGAACTGGGGTTGCCATGTAAAACAATCCTGTTTCTAATTCAAATAAAAAAGTTGGAAAAAAAAGAACTAGAATTTACAATTTCAAATAAAAAATTAAAGGTTTCCTTAGTTATATTTATTCCCAGTTATTTTAATTTTTATGACTATTATGAATTGTTTTGTTTTTCAGACTTCTTTTTTAGTATGTTTGTCATATGTATATATACACATACATAAATACATATGAAAGCTACTTATTTTTGTGTGTTAATTTTGTATCCTGTTACTTTGCAAAAACACTTATCAGGCTTTTTTTTGGTAGAATCTTAAAGGTCTCTTATGTATAGAATCATGTCATATGCAGAAAGGAATACTTTGACTTCCTCTTTTCCTATTTCTTTTCTTGTCTTATTGCTCTAGCTAAGACTTCAAGCACTATACTAAACCACACAAATACTTCACATTTTATGGTGATTTGTGTGTCTAACTTGCATCCTTTTCCATTGTGGTATTCCTTTTTCAGAAGTTGTTTTTACTTGGATGTAATTTACACTTGATTAATTATACTGAGTAATTTTGGTGTCTACTCTTAGAAAATATTTCCAATTTCATGCTTATAAATGTATTTATAATTTTCTCTCACACTTTTACTCTTAAAAACTTTATTTTTTATCTCTTTGAAATCCATATTTATATAAAGATAACTTACTTTTATTTCCAACTATTCCAATTATTAGAGAATCAGACAAGTCCCCCCATTGTCAGTGTTTCATATTTTCTTATGTATTTTGTTTTATTATTCTTACATGATTTATTTTTCATTAAGATGATCTTGAGAAACAACTTACCTAGTTTTGTGGATATTGTGTGAGGTTTTGACTGGTATGTTGACTTTTAAAATTATGACTGTGTTGATAAGTGCAGTTCTATTTTTTTCTGTTTTCTGTTGCTATGGAAAAATGTCTGAGGTTGGGGTTTTGATAAGGCAAATGGGTTTATCTAATTAACAGCTTTATAGGCTAAGAGCCCAAGATTGGGGGCTGCATCTGCTTGGCGCTGATAAGAGACCTCTTGGCTGTAGCAAAGTATGACAGTGGGCATCAAGATAGACATGTTCAAGAAGGAGAGGTACATGGTGAGACAGGAAGCCAGTGGGAAAGTGTAATCTGTGTTTTGCCTTTCTGTAGCAGTCATCTTTAAAGAAACTAACCAGGGACTTAAAAAACCTTAGTCCCTTCTGAGGGCAGTATCCCAAATAAACCAACAAATTGGCTCCACTTCTGCAAGGTCCCAACACCTCTGAAAGTCACTTGCCAAGGACCAAGCCTCTAGCACATGAGTTCCTGGAGAGAAAACTCATAACCATAGGCACAATTTGTATATCCTTGCTATGTAGTTATTCTTATCCATGAGCCCTATGTTCCTTTGTCTATTTCAGCTTTTTAAGCACCTTATGAAAATATATCCACACAGGACTCTTGAAAATTTTTTATTTTATTTCCCAATATTTGATTGTTGTAACTAAAATCTAGCCCTCTGTCCCATTCATGCACACACAGTTTGGGATTGGTTATTGCTGGTAAGTAGGGAGTCTGACTTTTGTTGACTTGTTTTTAGCAATGCATGGCGTCCTGTGTACTTCAGATGTGATCTTCTCAATTGCTTATTAGTGTGTCTGTCACTTTATATATTATGATCTTTTTTGATACATGTCCTAGGGGCCAGTACTTTAAAAAATTTACCTGCATTTGTTTGGGTTTCCGTCCTGATCACCTTTTTTTTTTTTTTTTTATTAGAGACTGTTGAGACTCCTGTTAGAGGCTCAGTTGCCTTAGTGAAAAAGCCAAATTTGAGATATCTGTGGTCTCTACTAGTCAACTCACCAGAGAGGTCACTGTGGTTGTCCTGGAGGACTTTGCACTCTGGGGTTTCCAAAGCCCTTGTTTAGACATCCATTCTATATGTCTGTCAGAGAGAGGGAAAGCCCATCAATTCATCATAGTGACATTCACATGCTTCTAACCATCTGGCATTCCTCCTCTTTTCTAGGAGATTCCATCTTCCTTAGCTGTAATTACTTCTGTGCCTGTGAGTGGTCATCTCATAGAAAGGACAGAATTCTTTCCCCCCTTGGAAGGGGAGGGAGGAGAATAGGACGTCATCTGGCCATAAAGAGTCATTGGTAGGAAGCCCTCAGCTACACTGTTGCGTAGATGCAAACCATGAATATTATTGGGCACTACAACCAAGGTTCATGACCGTGGTGAAGTGTATTCAGGTAGGATTCAAAGTATTTAAGTATATCACGAAGCAGTGAGGTCTGATATCAAGGCACCATTCATATCACTGGGCTTTGATTTACTACTTTGAGTGGGAGAGCTAGGGAAAGAGCTGATATACAGAGACAGACTGCATAACCTTTACCCTGTCCCACCCACACTGCATCCTGTGGGTGGTGGATTCATGTACCTGTCAAATTTATTGTGAATGCCATGCACAATAAAAATGGGAGCAACAACACTGAGAAGCCATGCTCCGAACAAAACAATCATCACTCACCAATAACTGCAGCTCCCCTTGCCTAACTTTGTTCTGTTGATGTACCTGTGATTTTTCCCTAGGTCAGGCCATACCCTGGAGCCTGTGTGCATGAAATAAGTAACATTTTGGTGGAGTAAAACTATGCTAATAGGGCTGCTGTTTTACATTTAAAGTGAAAAATTATTAAGCGATGACAGAGATCAGAGATTTTGAAATGTGGAGAAATAGACATTGGGGCCTGTCAGAAAATCATGTGTTGGGTTTTGGCAATTGCTCCTGGGTGCCCCAGAAGTTGCTGGTGTGATGGGACACAAATACATAGGCAGAAATGATGAGTGAACACTTGAGCCTCCTGAGGACCATGACTGGGTTCAGCTTATTGGAGAAAATCTGTCATAGCTCATGAACTTGTCAGCGGAGTCTTTCTGTGCCAAGGTAAAGGCAAAGGCAAAGCACGAGGCACCCTGTGCCATGTGCCACTTGCTGGGTTAAAAACCCTGCTTAGAGAGGATGGGGACTAAAGAGTCCTCTGTCGTGCATGGTGTCAGAGTCCCGCTGACCTGTGCAAGCATCAGGGTCAGTGTTGGGTCTGATTGCACTTAATTGTTTTTATCAATGGTATTAAAAAGAGTGTTTATATCGCCTTAACCAACTTTCACAATATACAAAATTGAGAATTTTTTTAACATCGGTGAGGAGTACAGCATAATAAAAATGATTCCAGAGAGGTAAGAAACACAAGCAGGAAATAACAAAATGAGATTCAATTTGAAGGCAGGCAGAGTAATACATTGGGGGCACATGAATCTTAAGCATTGTAGGATCATCACCAGGAGGCTGTCTCTGTGAAGGGATAATGGAAAGTGATTAGATGATCTTCTGCAATGTGACACCACAGAGTATCAGCTGTTGTTATTTCTATACATACACGGATCAGCTGACATCCCTAGGAAGACAGGCAAGTGTGCCAGACACTGTGTTGGTGACATTTAGTGGGATCACACAATGAACTCTGAGAATACATTTTCAGAAAAACAGATACAATCCTTTAAAAGAAAGACCAATGTAAGGAATGACAGCCCTGGGGAGGGAATTTGATTTTTTCAGTCCGAGAACCTATGGTTGGTTTAGTGAAGAAGTTGCACTGGAAAAAATACCTTCTAGTGCTAAGTGAACTCATTTATTTGGATATGTATCTTAGTTCCCTTTTTTATTGCTGTAACAAAATGCCTGAGACTGGGTAATTCATAAATAATAGAGATTTATTTAGCTTACGATTCCAGAGGCCAAGAAGTTAAGTGCGTGTTTCTGGCATCATTGATGGCTTCCTGTTTATTGGTGTAGTCCAGGGCAGAAGGCTCACTTTTATAACAGACTTTCCTATATAATCCAACTTACTGATCATATCATTGATCTGTGAATGGATTTGAGAGGGCCGTGTCCAATCACCTTTTTAAAGTCCTACCTTTCAACATTGCTGCATTGGTGACCAAGTTGCCAATGCAAGAAGTTTTGTGGGACACAGTCAGATCATAGCGGGATCATAAAGTTACTTACTAGACCATTGAAATGATGTGGATGTGGGAGCACGAGTGGATCCATTCTGCAGGAGAGATAGCCCATTATGAGTACAGTGGTAGAGATTCACAGAGGGGCCCCTTACTAGCTAAGGGAGAGAGCAGTGTTGGTGCTGACACTGGTGGCTTATCATGAGGTGTTGATAACTAGGGGTCACAGACTGGACCATGAAGGGGCCTGTACAGAATCCAATGGGTGTTGCAGGGCAGTGTTTTCAACTTTGCCTGATGAAAGCATCACTGGAGGCATTATGAGGGTGTGGATTCCCAAGTGTGTGCATGGGGTTCTGGTTTATGGGGTCTGAGATGGATTTGATCACTCAGTCTGGGGGGGGGGTTCTGCTTCAGTGCTTTTAGCCATGGGAAACTGTGATGCAGCCCACAGCTTTAGGTGGATCTATCTGTTGACTGACTGTCACATGTGTTTAAGGAACCAGATGAAAGGGGAGGAGACTGTCTTTTGTAGTTCAAAGGATTACAATGATGGGGTGTTAAACTTGGCCAAAAGGAAAAGAGAGATACTAAGATGTCAAGTGAGAAACATTTACTAATGGACTGAGTGGTTATGAGAGAGATCTTTGGGACCTCAGTGTGAGGTGGAGCCCAGACAAGCAGTGATGTTTGAAATCTTCGTCCCAGGGGTACCCACATAGGTGGGCCTGCAGTTTCCTGGGTTCTGACCACTTCGAGCTGATCTCTGAGTTGAACAGGTAGAGGCTTCTGGGTGGGTAAGATGTTCAAAGATGGGGCTGTGGCAAACACCAGTATTGGGGCAATGGAAGGATATAGTTTGACTTGGTGTTCACTGCATGGCTCCTCTGGGCTGGTGTTAGCATCCTCTTTTCTCTTGCTGTGATAAAAACACTTTGATCAAGAAGCAGTTTAGGGGAGGAAGGGCTTACTTGGCTTAGACTTATAGGTCACAATCCATCATCGAGTCAGTCAAGTTAGGGAAGGAAAGCAAGCAGAAACTTGAAGCAGAACCTATGGAGTAATACTATTCCCTGGATCATGCTCAGCTACCTTTCTTATGTAGCTGAGGCCCACCAGCCTTGGGATGGTGCTGCCCACAGTGGGCCAGGTCATTCCTCATCAATCATCAGTTAAAATAATCTCTTACAGGCAAGAATATGGGTAAATTAGATCTGGGCAATTTCTCCACTGAGACTCCCTCTTCCCAGGTAACTCTAGGTTGTGTCAAGCTGACAAAAGCTAACAAGTACAGGGGTATTCAGAGTGTTCTGAGTTGGAATGGATTTTGTGTCTGGCAAGCATGATAGATTCCCAAATGCCATTGGCTTTTGGTATCCGCAGGCATAAAAGGACACAAAATAGGAAACAAACAAACCAAAATAAAGTTGGGAAGGGTTTTACTGAGATAGTGTTGATTGTTGGATAATCAACGTAAGTATCTCTGTCTTAGAAACTGAGAGCACTTGATGGCTCTTGAGACTGAGACAAAGTGTGCTTGTTCTCTTGGGGGGTACAATCCCAAGGTCACCTTTGAAATGAAGTGAAGGTTCCCTATATTAAGGGGTTCAAAATCTCTCATACATGTGAAAAATATGGATAATTGAGTGTCCCTTATCTGAAATTCTTGGACCAGCTTTGGGAATATTTGCTTTACCATGAGAAAATCTCTAATTTGAAGTGTGAAAAACTTTTAAATATGATAAAATTTCAGGTTAGGGACAATTGACCAGTCTATTGTTGGTTTTTTTTTTTCCAGCTAATGGTATTTCTGTAGAAAGGGGCTTTGCCCCTAAAGATATGAAGGTCTTGACCAAACTCATCTGTACTCCCCATGTAGTACTGACTGATCACTTCTGTGCATGGGCATGACAATTTGCAACTCAAGCCATTGTCTTCCTGTGCTGAAATGTGAGAATCCCAGATGCCTCTTTAAGTATTCCTACCCCCACCCTCTGCCCACGTCCATGGTGCTAGTCGTCTCCTCACTGCTCTCTGAAGACATTGCTTTTCCTCATTTGACCAATCTGATCTTTCCAAGCTGTGGGAGTATCCCCTGCTTTGTGACTCCTCCGATCTATGTTGTGTTTCATGACCCCCAGGCTTGTCCCTCTAGGACATTGATCTGGCCAGGTCCATCCCGGGAAATGCAGATTCCTTAGATTTGTCAGCATGGCCCTGGCCACAGTGGGATCCCTACGCCTTGCTGTTTCTTCAACTGTGTACAGAGGTGTTTTCAGGATGAAGTCTAGGGGTCCATAGGGTTCTGACCAAGTGTGGGTGCCTAGCCTCCATCCTGGTGCCACATCCTTCGGTCACCCGTTAAAAGCTAAATAGGCTAGTTGACAGGGCTCATCCTGATGGCCCTGTGTGAGTATGGTATTGCCTTCCACTTTAGGCTTCAGCTGTGAGGGGTGCAACAACTTTGGTCCTCTGGAGTTTGTGAAAAATGACCTTTGGTGGTTTTTCAGCCAAGTTTTGCAGCCTGTGGGATAAAAAGCAATGCAACATTTTGAGATGAATCTCCCACCACCTTGTTCAGGGAGAACTCCCTTCATCATTCATCAACAGTAAAATGCCCAGAAGTGCAGCAACCTGCAGACTTCTGCAGTTTAACCAGGGTTTTACTCTAACCACAAACAGCATAGTTGAAGGAGCCAGACTGTTGGTCGATTTAAGGTTATAAAAGTCAGCTGTCAATGGAAAAATGCTATTACCTTAAAAGTTCAGTGGCAGAGCAGGCAAGATGGTTCAGTGTGTAAAGCACATGCCAGGCACATGTGAGGATCTGTTCCATCCCCAGAACCCACCCAAAAACTACATCCAAGGGGAAGTTTGTAATCCCAACTCATCTCTGGGATGAGATGAGAGGTGGAGACAGAAAAATCCTGGAAGCTTTTGAATAACTACCCAGGCTTACACAGTGAGTGGCAAACAAAAGATCCTATCTCAATGAGATGGAAAGTGAGGGACAACAGCCCAGGTCTTTCTCCGACCTCCACATAAACTCTGTGCATCTGTGCATCTTTGCACCCACATGTGAACACATGAATGCATCATGCCCAGACACATCACACACACACACACACACACACACACAGAGAGAGAGAGAGAGAGAGAGAGAGAGAGAGAGAGAGAGAGAGAGAGAGAGAGAGAGCATGAGTGCAATTTGTTAATTTGTTTGGGGTCATAGGTAAAGTCAGAACATAATTTATCATCTGAGTATTTGACCCCAAAGTGTGAGAGGGGACTTAATAATTAGATTCGAACTTAACACTACAGGGATCAGACACTTCAGGTTTCCATGGAAGAAGTTAACTAAATCCCTTTTCTCTGGAAACATGGAAGAGATAATTAGGAATGAGATTCACTCAACATTTAGCACTACTGCTTAATTAAGCAAGTGCACATCATGGTGTTTACAGTGTCAACAGGTCCAGGCACTCAGAAGAAACAAATTGACAACCAGAGTGTAATTTAAACAACACTCACACACATTCTTCACTGGATCAAACCACAGGCCAACCCCTGGTCTTGTAAAATGTCAGGAGATTAAAATCTCAAACTCCCAAAGCTGAAGGAAGCTTTTGTTTCTGAAGCTGTCTATGGGACACTGTGCCCAAAGAGGCATGAGGTAGATAGCTAGCATCCCTGCTTACCTTGGACCAAGGCCTCCTAATCCAGGGGAAGGTCATGAGGAGACAGGATGAAAAGGCAGGACTATATGGCATATCCTAGACATGGGAGGAAAGCAGGGATACAGTTCTGGGATGCATATGAGAGGTCACTTTAGGGGGCCATAAGATCCTGCTTGGATCACTCTAGGGCTTCAGCAGAAATGACAGGCCCTGCTGTATCAGAACTGAAGGCAGCTCAGGCCTAAGCAAGAGGAAGAAACTCAAAGAATCTAGGAGATGCAGATTGGCCATGTGGGGCGGAGGAGGGAGTGGGCAGTGACAGGCTGGCGAAGTGACCTGGCCAGGGATTTCAGCACCATGCCAACTCTGATTTGATGCCACTTAGTGCATGGGCACAGAAGAGGTTCCAGAACTTATTTTGCACATAAAAAGTGAATGAGGGACTTAAACACTTGGGTAAAAAGCCCAATTGAAATGGCCAAAAAGGGCAGAAGGGCAGATGCTGGGAGTGAGTCAGTAATGAAGTCTTGCACTTGGCTACAGTGGTGCTCCAGAGAATGCTGACCCTTGTCTTCTGTAGCTGGCTCCCTTGGGGAATGTGGACTTCCTTTGCAACCGCCCAGCACCCTGGGAAGTTTGTTTATTTTTAATCCTTTGCTTGGTTTGCTTTGTTTTTTGCAATTTGCCTTTGCCCGAGTGCAAAAGGCAAGAGGGGCTTAAAGGGAACAAAGACGAGCCTCAGTGTTTATCAGCAGTGGCCCCAGGCAGGTCACTGGGTGACCTTTCTGACAGAGGCAGCTCTGTCTGAATCTCCAGAGGGGCTGCCTCTGGCCCATCTTGGAGAAGCAAAGAGGAAAGGAAGTGATAGGCAACCCTCAGAACGGAAATGGAGGCCTCTGTGTCTATGGTTGCCTCACCAACTTGTGGATCCAGTTATATACAGTGGGAACACAGCTACATTTTAACACTGCTTCCCCATGGGAATTATCTGGTCCTTGAAAAAGGAAGGGTAGTGAGCCTACTAACTTTGAATTAGGAGCACAGGGGTTGCAGACTTATTCCTTTATTTTCAGATCACCTTACATATATTTTTCTTAGCATGGATCTGTGTTGTGTGCAGCCTGGGGAAACTGAGGCAGGGTGGTATCTGTTCCCCCTGGGAACAAATGAGCAAGGCTCACATGCCAGGAAGTAGATCTTAGATTTCCTGTCTTCTTGGCCAAAGCTAGGAACCATCCTTTGCCTAAGGAATCTGATTCCTTCCTGTAGCAATCTGTGAAATAAACCTCCGTGAAGTGAAAGTCCAGGGCCGGCACATGTGGGATCTGTGAGCTCTGTGGCTGGTGTGTTGTGTGTCTCTCTGGCTTCTGAGGCTTCGGAGAAGAAAGGGGGCTTGGGTAGGATGGTGCTTCTGCCCTGGCCTCTCCCAAAGCTTCTAATATGTAACTATATCATGGTCCTGACTTCAGTTCTTTTTGAGTAGCCTGCTTCCCTAGTATGTCCCACTGTGCCCTACATAACCACACCATACCATACCATACTATACCATACCATACCACATCACATCATACCACACAACACCATACCATATCATACCATACCATACCACACATAACCACACCATACCATACCACACCATACTATACTATGCCATACCACATTATACCATACTATACCACACCACACCACACCATACCATAGACTGACTACTTGATTCATTCATTTTTGTTGTTGTTGCTGCTAACACACAGTCTTGTTATGTTGCCCAGCATTGATTCCAACTCCTGGGCTCCAGGGATCTTCTTGCTTTAGCCAAGGGCTACTGGATATGCTTCCAGAACCACTTCACTCCTTGACCTCAGACCAAGGAAAATTCTAGAAAGTGAAGGAACAAGACATAGATGCAGATATTACAAGGGGACATCTGGCCGGAACACACTGTGTAGGTAGTGATGCAAGTGATGTAAGGCACATTTAGCAGGAGTGAGATGTTGTATAGTCCCTGGAGAAAGAAATCTCTGACTCAAGTGGCCTCCAAAGTCCAAGTCTGAAGGTCCTTTCTTTCAGGGAGGAATGCTGTCCTAGCATAGCATCCATTGCCATCTTAACTAGAGCAGCTGTTATTGCCACGAGAGACCCTTGATACCCAGCCTGTTGTGTTTTCTCATAGGAGAAATGGCCATTACACCCTTGTCTGAGGTTCTGACCACCTCCTCTTATACTTTTCCATGATCTGTATGTAATTCTACCACAACTGCAAGTGGTCTTGGAAGGTGTAGGTATCTAAGAGGTGGAAAGTTAGCTGACAGGGACCATTTACAAAGCCATGGGAAAGTTGTCATCCATGGTAGGGAGAGACTTTTCTGTGTTGTGACTATTTTGAGGCCATCCATGCTCCGATAAGTAGTCCCAATGAATTCCCTGACTTACTAAGACAGGCTTGGGTAAAGTTGGTCCTTGGGGCCCTATTTTGAGGAGAGTAAACCCATGTCCACATCTCCGCAGGGAAAGTTCAAACAACAGAGATGTATAGATGGATCCTTATAGATATCCATCCAGCCCTTTTGGGTATAACTTTCCTTAAAGTTCTCTGTGCATATTTTCTGTGATGACACATGACCCATGAATGAATTCTGGAACCCTTGGGAACACACTGCTCTGCCAGTTCACTCCTATGTGCTGTTACTCTTGCTATCCCTGCGCTGGACTAAGGAGGTGCTGTCTAGAGTGTTTACTTGAGTCCTAAATCCAGCCCTGGGCTGCACAGGAGGCCAACCCAAGGCTCCTGTGACCTAAACCTCCCCTCCCATATCTTCTTGGGCTTGGCTCCCATGTCTCTTCCAGGCAGGGTCCTCCATGTGGGGTCCTGGAACCTGGAGCCTCTGGCCCTTCTGAGAGGTGTTGCTAATCAGGCAAATTCTCCTTCCCCTCTCATCCCCAGAAACTCAGGCACACTGCCAGAGAATCTTCATTTTAACAAAAGCCAGTTGATTATCTTGCATTTAAGGATTTCCCATCTTGGTCTACCAGGTACTAGGCAGCTTACCCTGAGATCAACTGGTACAGAATCCAGATTAATGCTTTAGCCATCCTGGCCAAGCAGCAGAGTCAGAAAGGCTGAGGTGGGTCTCCTAATGCACCCTTCCCAGGGCCATCTCTGGGGCTTTCTTTTCAAGTTAGGATTCAAGGTCATTGATGACCCTGTCTAGAGATGGGTTCCCTAAGGCCCCAATCAAAGGATGTGACTGAGATTCTTTTTTTTTTTTTTTGTAAACTTTCTGCTCCTTCTAGACAAAATTGGTTTGTCTGAGTCCTCCGGGATGCAACCTTCTTTTTTTGATCTTGTGGTCACTTTTAGTCAGCAGCTCGCAGAGGGGCAGGAGTGTGGTGGATCTCACAAATTATTAGCTTTGTTTGTGTTCTGCTCTCCTGGGGAGGGTCTAGAATAGCTGGGGGCTTAGTCATCTGGGCCACTGCCTCCTTGAGAAGATACACAGGGTCTGTGTACTGGTGCCAGGTCCCAAGACAATGACAAAGAAGCCAGCAGTCAGGAGTTGACTGGGGTAGAAGCAATCTTGCTTTCTCTCCTCCATTATGATCTTTGAACCAACTGACCAATAGGCACAGTATTCAAGTAGACCAAAGCCCTCTCTATGGCTGATGTAACTGTATTGAGAAAGCTTCCTTCCGTTTCTGCATCTGTCTCCCACAGAGGAACTAGAAGCCCTAAATTCTGTAGGGACAGGAGGTCCTACACCTGACTTTCCTGGACACAGGCAGGACTGATGAGAAGACAGTACATCAATTACAGTGTAGGGAGGGCAATCGTCACTCATTTGCAGGAGCTTGAGTGATGAGTCCATCCCAAGGCATGTTTAGGCTCTGTCCCCTCAAGTAGCGCCAGCCCCTACAAAACAACCTACCAGTGGCTGTCAGGTTATAGAAATTCCAGCAATTTGGCAGAGCAGTGGTGGCACATGCCTTTAATGCCAGCACTCAGGAGGCAGGTGGATCTCAGTGAGTTCAAGGCCAGCCTGGTCTACAAAGCAAGTTCCATGACAGCCAGGACTATTACACAGAGAAACCCTGTCTCAAAAAAGAAAAAAAATCCAGCAATTTGGACATGAGGGCTGTTTGTTGTCCATTACTGTCTGACTGTACAGATAGTTGATAAGGAAAGAATATACAATAGCCAAAATACACAGCCTTGCTGACTTCTATCAGAGAGCCAGCAGTCTTTAGATGACTAGCTAGTTCACTGGATGTGAATTTTGCAAAAATTTGTGTTTTATTTCAGAATGTCTTGGGTTAATGTGAATAATGTGTGGTGAAAAACGTGTCACATTTGTGTTTTGTGGTGGTAGGAATCAAGCCCAGGGCTTCACACATACTAAGACGTACTTGACCACTGACTGAGCTGTTGCCAGCTTCCAGTGAAACTCTTTCTGCTAGTACTGGTATTCTCTTCCAGCCCATCCACCCTGAAGAGGCCTCTTTCACTCTATGCCTACAAGAAAGGTTGTCAAGGTCAATTTATATCAGCCTGGTGCATTGGCCACAGTGGGAGGGTCAAGTGCAGGGAACGGAGCCATGGCCACTCTACTACAAAGCTCTTGCTGTGGATAGGCTGTATCAGACAGCCATGTTTCTTTACAGTCTGTGTTCTCAGACACATAGTTCAACATTGTGTCAAATTCACTGGAGATAGTACAGGATTCACAGCTGAAATAAGAAAGGCACAACAGAACTTTGGGAAAATTCCTGAAGGCCTGGCAGGGTTCCTGGGCAATTTTTCTTTCTTGTAGAAGCAGATAAGTAAGTGTTGCTAATCTTCAGGCACCAGAAAAATGTCTGCCCCTGTCAAATTGCCTAGACTGGGAAGGCGGGTGAGAATCCCCCTAGCTTGGAACTCCCCATTTATGAGATTTCTTAGGATGTGTCTCCATGTTGTGTACTAACTGGAATTGGTTACCTGCTGTCATACATGAGGCAGAAGGACCAGCACTCATATTATATCTGAACCATGGGTTCTTTCTCTGGAAGACATATGGAGTTGATCTCTGGGCACCTGTCTTGGCCAAGGGGGATGGAAACCTATTCCAACTGGAGGGTTAATCACAGGAGTGGAGAACCCTTTCATTTTGGCCATTTGGACAACTGGATATTCACTCCATGTAAAGCAATTTGCCTCTTCTGAGGCAAAGAACCCTTCTAGGCATACTAGGAATCATAGTAGTCAATAAAAGCAACATTATGCTCTTAAGGGATGGATGCCTGTGGATAGAGATGTTCATGACGTCTCAGACAAAACTGGAAGTACTCCGTAATTCTAACCCGAGTAACCCTCACCTGTGCTGTCACAAGTATTTATCACCCATTTTAGAGCTAAGACATGGGATCCTAGAGCCTTCATCCAGCAGCTGGTGGAAGTGGAAGCAGACACCCACAGCTAATCACTGAACTGACCTGGAATCCAGTTGCAGAGAAGGAGGAGTGATGAGCAAAGGGGTCCAGACCAGGCTGGTGAAACCCACAGAAACAGCTGACCTGAACAAGGGGGAGCTCTTGGCCCCCCAGACTGATAGCTGGGAAACCAGCATGGGACTGATCCAGACCCACTGAACCTGGGTGTCAGTGAGGAAACCTCGGAAATCTATGGGGTCTCTTGTAGTGGATCAGTACTTATCCCTAGCATAGGAATGGACTTTGGGGGCCCATGCCACATGAAGGGATACTCCCTGAGCCTAGATATGACAGACTCCCTACGGAAGGCTCACCCTCCCTGGGGAGCAGAAAGGGTATGGGATAGGTAGGGTGTTAGTTGCGGGAGGGCAGAGAAGAAGGGGAGGGAGAGGGAACTGGGATTGACATGTAAAATAATCTTTCTAATTCAAATAAAAAAATAATAAAAAATAAAAAATAAGGCATCGGGCACTTCAGTGACTTAACTGAGTTCCCACTTCCAGTAAATGGCAGTTGAGCACTTCAAGCTATTGTTCATGAGTCCACTACACCTTTTATTTCTTTTTTAAAAATTGTGAACATGAGTTTGTGGCGTTTTGTACCTGCTGCTCTAAGTATGTGCATATATGCATGCATACTGAGGACAGGTCAGTGTTGGATGTCTTTTCTCCATTGCTCTCCACCTTCAATTTTGTAACAGTTTGTCACTGTACCTGAAGGTCATTGATTCAACTAGACTGGCTGGCCAGTGAGCTTCAGAGATCCCCAAGTCTCCATCTCCCCTCATCACTGATGTTATAAGCATGCTTTGCTATGCCCAGGTATTTTTTCCCCACTTTTTAAATTTTTTTTTGCGAATTTCATACATGCCTATTATGTTTTGATCAAACCAAACCAAACCAGTCCCCATTCCTTCTCCAATTTCTACTGTATGCCCCCATCACTACTTTCTCATCCCAACTTCATGTGGTTTTCTTAAACCCACTGACTCTTCAGTGCTGCCCAGATGTCCATGGGTGTGGGACCATCTACAGGAGCATGGGTAGCTTCTCAGGGTCCACATCACTGAAGAAGAAAACTGACTCTCCTTCCCACAGCAACTATCATTTGCCAGTATCCTCTCATATACGGGTGGGACTTTGTAAGACCGGCCAGCACCCTGGGAGTTTTGCTGGCTCTATCCTTTAAAGGTCTTGTGCATGCATTCACAGCCTCTGTGAGTTATTATGTGCAATGGCCCTATCCTGTCTGAAAAATGTTGTTTTGCTATCTAATTCCTCTTTTACAGTAATCCCCGAGCTTTTGGGGGAGGGATATGTTATAGATGTCCCATTTAGAAGTGAGCACTACGTGGTCTCTTATTCTCTACATGCTGACCAGTTGTGGATCTCTTTATAAATTATCATGTATTGCCAAAAGAAACTTTTCTGAAGAGAGTTGAGATGAGAATGTGGTCAAGGGCAGTACTGTTTCTGTTCATACAGTAATAGTATTAAGTTCTTCTGGCTCTTATGTAGGTGCTGGAAATCCAAATTCAGGTCCCACACTTGCAGGGCGGGTACATTATTGATTCTGCTGCCTTCCTCAGCTCCAGCTTCACATTTTACATGTGACTCACTAGACTCTCAGTTAACTCTGAGGCCATCAATCTGGGATGGGGACTGTGGTTCTGCCCTTGTGACAAATTCCTCGGTGGCACTGATGCTGCTGACTCCTGGACCACATTGGAGGATAGTTTCTGGACTATGATGATCATCTTTCATCTCCTGGAGCTAAGCTACTCCATTCTGCGCTATCTTCCTTAGGACTTTGTGGTATTATCCTTTCCCAGGCTCGGTAGGTTGAAGATTGTGGTTGAGAAAACCATTCATGGTAGTTCAGGAAATGGATGGTTGGCTGGAGGGTACAAAGCTCATGCATAACATGAAGAATAGACAGCACATCAGGCTTCTTTGGACCTTGAGCCCCATCAAGTTCAAGTCTCCCCCTATACGTCCTCTCTACTGATTCTTTCCTCCACTCCAGTTTGCTCCCCACCTTTCCAACATGACCGCTTCGCTAAAAATGTACCAGCCCCTTCAGACCCCACAACAGTTCACAATAAACACATGCCTATTGTTTTAAATCTGGAATCTTGCTTGCTTTGTCAGTCAGAAGAGCATTAGAGTTCTGGATTAAAATAAATTGAGCAGGAAGGGGAAGTAGAGTTTCCATAAAATACTTTATTCTCTCTCTCTCTCTCTCTCTCTCTCTCTCTCTCTCTCTCTCTCTCTCTCTCTCTCTTGTGTGTGTGTGTGTGTGTGTGTGTGTGTCTGTCTGTCTGTCTGTCTGTCTGTCTGTCTGTCTCTGTCTCTCTCTCTCTCAACACCATGTATGCAATGAGAGTTAAGTCTTGGAGGTCCAGGTTGCTTTCTGCAACACACACACACACACACACACACACACACACACACACACACACACTACTTGCCACCCTCAAGAAAAATCTCAAGTGAAGGTGATACAACTACTGGTTTTAAAGAAGTTTGGTTCTTCTGGGACACGCGTTTCCTTTAGGAGGGGAGAGAAATCTCTCTGAATTTCTGATTTCTGAACTGCATCTTTGTGCATTCCCCAATTATACATTCATTTATTTATTTATTTTTCATTTTGAACTTTTTATATGTGAGTATTTTGCCTGTAAGTTATGTCTGTGTATCATGTGTGTGCCTGAACCCCACAGAGGACAGAGAGGGTGTTAAATTCCAGAAACTGGAGTTATAGAAGGTTGTGAGACAACACCTGGGGGCTGCAAATTGAGGCTGGTTCCTCTGGAAGAGCAGCCAGTGCTTTTAACTAGTGAGTCACTTCTCCAGTGGCATGCACAGTAATTTATGAGCTTATGTACTTGCTCTTAGATAGCCTAGGAGATTACAGAGGAGTCCAGTCATCAGATGCAAAAGTCTTCCGGAAGTTCATCTGGAACTGCTCAACAGGAGCTGCAGAGAAAATGACAGGCGGGATATTTTGAAGGCAAATGAGTTTGGGGTGTCCCTGAACCTAGTATGTGAGGACTGTGACAAACAATCCAGGCTTCCTGCTATGGAATCCGGAGGGACTAAACCCAAACTTTTAGGATCTAAAAGTCTAGATCCTAAGCAATTCAAGCCCTGGGTGGGTTAAGGTGATCATCAATCTTCTCCACCTGGCTCTCAGGGACCTGGAGACTTTTCTAGAGACTTTGGGATTTTTCTATCAATATCTGAAATTCAATTTGGAAAAATTCTCAGACACAATGAGACAATGTCAAAATCAAAAGCAGATGAGAGAACAAGTCTGTGGGTCATATTGCTATGGAAGTTGTCAGGCAGGGCTGTTGAAATTTATCACTGACTTGGCTAGGAAATTAGGTGAGAAACTGGAGGGTTCATTGGAGAACTGGGGTGTGTGAAGAAGATAATCCACAGCTGAAAGATTACATAAGTGAAAATAAAGACTGAATAAATAGGCTTTGTGGCAAATTAGATACACATGAAGACAAGATTAGCTGTCTAGAAGACACCTCAAAATCAAATATCCAATAAATGCTCCAAAAGACAAAAGAATAGAAAATAAGAATTGAGATCCATGACAACAACAATTCAGAAACTTATAGGAGGTACAATAAAATGAAACGAACATACAGGCCATGTTTGCCTTGTTTCTGGCTCTCATACTAGTTCCATCTGCATTCCACCTGCTTTTTAAAAAATTCAAGTCCTCCATTCTCTTGTCTAGAGCTCTTCACTTGTGACAGTTTAATTCTAAATTCCTGAAATTTGATCCAATTGTAAATTTAATGTCTTGGTCAGACTACCCATGTTTTAAGTGCTCAATAGCCACACATGACCAGTAGCTGCTCACCTGGACAACACTTACTTGGAACATTTCTATTGACACACAAAACCCTATTGAACAATCAGATCAATTCCTGATGTTGTATGTGTTTTGTTATTGTTGGTAGTTTTGTTGCTGTTGTTGTTGTCTGTTTAATTCCCAAGTGCGATGTTCAAAGTTTTATATATTATAACTCAACCTTTCCTACTGGAAGCAGAGTGAATCCAGTGATCACCCAATAAACAGAAGAAGAAAAAATAATCTCAGGACCAGGATCCTGTTGTCTTTCAGAGAGTCTTGCATACAGAGAGGTGCTCAGGGCCTGATACCACCGTTGCATGACTCCAGATGCTCCTGACTAGAAATAAATGCCCAACACTGCACCATGGAAGACGGTAAAATCATCAAGGAAATGGTGGTTTGATTTTGGCCCCATCAAAAAGCTCTTTATACTTGAAGTATGTGGTGCAGGCCAGACTTTCATTGAGTTGTACTTTGGCTTTGTCATTTACTGGCTTTTAAACTCAGACAGGTTTCTTTGCACATCTTGGGCCCAGGTTTCTCAGCTGTTTGGTGTATAATGTTGTGTTTCTCCTTGGTATTTGGGTTATGATGACTCGAGGCAGTGTTGTTAATATGGACATTATAAATTTAAGAGACATTGGTACCACATGGCACTGCTTGAGGTTACAATGTAGGTTAGGGCTGCAAGCTGCTGTGTGTCATGCTGTCTTGTCTCTTTGTGTTTTCAGTGATTTCCCTCAAAGCTACTGAAGATTCATCATTTGAGAAAAAGAAAGTGACATGGGCATTTTTTGAAGGTAAGTCTGGTGTCTTGATGCAGCCTAATTTCTAGACAGTAAAAAGGGAATAGAAAAAAAAGTGGGGGTGTGAATTCTAGTTTCTTAACTTTTTCATAACATCAAGTTATGTTCCTGGACTGATCTCTGCAAGAGTGAGATGGGAATCCCAATTGGTTTGAAAGCCTTAGTCTGCCTGGTTCTATTTGTTTCCTTGTCCCCATCCCCATCTCCACCCCACAAATCCCTCTCCTGGGTGATAATAGGGAGAGCCTTCCATGTGATGCAAAACTAAAGAACGTCTACTGAAGGAACATTTAATTCTTAGTTGCTTCAGAAGTTAGGGGTTCTAGAAGAGCATGAAAGCCACAAACAGAGGTTTTCATCCCATGTTAGAACTGCTCACGGAGCTTTCAAAACCGGGATGCCTGCAGGAGATTCTGACTCAGTTGAAACTAATACCTGCCATTTGAGTCCATCATGCAGCAGACTAGCAGCCCCAGCCTGAGAGACAGGACCTGGCAGTAGCCCCACCTGGGAGCTTGTTATGAATGCAGGCTAGACTCTGAGGTGGTGCCTTATGCCTTTGGAAGACTGCAGCAGTCAGTCTTGATGTGCTTTGCAGCATGGTTTGAATCTCTAAGACACTTGATGTAATGTAAACCTCTGGTGTCCCTTTAAGTATGAGTGGTGTTCTCCACAGGAGGTGCTTTTGCCCCCATAGAGGACATTTGCTGGTCTCAGGAGACAGTTTTGGTTGTCTCCAGTGTGGGAATGCCACTAGCATCTTGTGGTTAGAGGCAATGTATGAGACAGTCCCCACATCAAAGGATTCTGCTTCCAAATGCCAAGAGTTGGGAGGTTACAGGTCTCTCTCCCAGAGAAAGGACAGTAGATAAATGCTCATCACAAAGTAACTGAGGGTTATGACCATAAGCAATGACATCATGTGCTCTGAGTTGTCAATCAGAGCCTTTGATCAGGGGACGGTGCTTAACATCAACAGGGGAAGGACTGTAGTGGACAAGATGCCACTACACAGGACCTTTGAAAGGATTCCATCTTGTGAAGTCTTTGGGTTGACTGATGAGGAATGAGTTGGTCTCCCACCCCTGTGTGCTCCCCCACCCCTGTGAGACAAACAAGACAGTATGTAGCAGGAGATCCAGCCTTAGGGGGCACAGCACAGGAATTCAAAGCTACATTTCCTAGTAGCATGTTAGACAGACACAGTATCTCTTTGAAAAATTCTACTGTAATTGTGGTTGGCAAACACCCCCAGTTTGCCAGGACTCACTATTTAGTTTTATACTTGTAAGTTGGTTTTTTTTTTTTTTTTTCCTCAGATCACATTTTATCCAATAACGAATCTTTGTATCTTTGGAATCTTCTACACTTCATAATTGCCTTTTTTGATATCTAATGACTTTCTCCTAGCAAGGCATCCCTGGTTCCCTTCCTCTGTCTCTTGGCTCTCTTTGGCTTCCTCTTGGCCAGAGATAAAAGTGGCTGTGGGGAAGACAGCCACTTCTCATCACAATGAGTGAAACTGGGGCAATCTGGTCGAGCTTTGGCCCATGCCTCCAAAACTGTCTTGATCACTGGTGTTAGGATGAGGTAGAACAATGGCAATGGCTGTGGGACTCTCTAAGGAAGGTCACTGAAGAATGAGCCAGAGCAGACCCTGGCTCCACCTCTGCAATTCTGATGATCACACTAGGAGTCATGTGTTCATAGGTGTGAGATGGTTTTGATGCGAGTGGTCTAAGGATTGTATTTGAAAACTGCAATGATATATATATTAATTATATATAATTTAATTTAATTATATTAATTAATCTATATATATATATATATATAGATTAAAATATATATATTAAAAGACCATTTGGAAAGACTGTAGCAGTCAGTCTTGACACACTTTGCAGCATGATTTCAATCTCTAAGACCCTTTATGTAATTGGCAACATTTTATAATTCCACAGATGTAGAGTATAAGCTTCACTCCCACCTTAACTGTAAGTGAAATCTGTGGCCCAGCATGGACTTTCCTCTCAATAGAGACAATCAAACCCTATCAAAGACTGGGAGTTGTCGTTCTCACCATGCATCATGCATGCCCCAGGGCAGCAGTTTCCATGCCTTCTTTCCCTATGTTGGGGGTGGTGGTCATGGCACTGGTGGTAGCAGCAGTAGCAATGTCTCTGTGTTCTGTTTTTTAACCCACCACAGCTTTGGCAAGGTCAAGGGTGTAGCTGAAACTCTGGCACAGGATCTCAGGCCTTTTGCCCTTTTGTTCCTGATTGGAAGAGCTTCCGTGTGGGTTGTGGACAGATATCCATCCTCCTGGGGCTGAGCTGGGCCTGGCTGTGTGCCTGCCCAACAAAACAAGCATTGATTGTCAGGGCTCTTGATGAGATGTTGGAGTGAGTTAAAATCCCTCAGGGCTATCACTCAGGTATTTTGCCCTGAGCAAGATGGTATTACAGGCTACATTAAAAACTAGTGGAAGTACATGGAGTTTTATTGCCGGAACAGCTATTCCCTAAGCGCTTGCCTTTGAACTGGAAATGTAGAATACTGACCCTGGCTTTCTTGACTGTGGATGTATGTGTATGGGGGGTGTGATGCTTGGTTGTGCTAAGGAATGCTGGGGTCACCCAGTTTCAAAGCAGTACTGAATAAATACTCTGTTGTGTTGCCAGGCAACAGGTGCCTTTGTCCTGCCTGGCTTGGTTGGCAGTCTGGGAGGATGGGCAAGAGCGGGCATACAAGCATTGTCACCCTGTGTTGGCCTCCCTGTGGCATACACAGGCACAGCAGCCTGCTGGCCCTGCCATCTGCTTTGAGGAGACCTGGATTCTTTGCTGCTTGTCTAGAAATGGCAGTAGTGTCTTTAGAATTCCAGTGGCAAAAAAATAATTGCAAACAGATTTGAGGACTAAAAAGTGATATTTGCTATTACTGTTGAGTATGCAGGTATTGGTAATATTTTACTTTGTTACTTATATATTAATTTTTTGCATTTATTCATTTATTATTTATTTGGACAGAATGAAATTCAATGCATTCCACAGTCTGTGCTTGTACTTCACCACAGAGCTAACTCCCCAGTTGTATATGGTTATTCATTCATTTATTCATTCATTTGGTACCTAGGCCGCATGCATGCCATGAACACTCCACACCCCAATCTCCCTCCCTTGAGGCATTTAAAAGCTGGTTTTGTTGAGTTTAGGGCTAAATTTTTAGTTTCATTCTCCAAACAATGTTATTTGTCTAGGCTTGATTTTTTGAAATATTTTGAGCCATGTTTTTAGAAATAAAGGTTTTTTTTTTTTTTTTTTTTTTTTTTTTACACTAACTAAAGGACATGTGTGAAGACAGGGTGACATCAGGCCATAATGCCTGCCTCTGGAACACATGGCAACTAGCCTGAGCTGTTCACTGTGAAAATGTAACCCTGGAGTCTTCTGATTTTGTGGCCCTGGCTTTAGGTTAGCTGTTGTTTACAGAGAAACCTGGGGTCAGTGGCAGAGTCACTGTTTTGAACAGGTTTGCTTGCTTTGTGTAGTAAAAGGAATGCTTGGCATGGAGACGAAGTCAGAACTTCTCAGTATCGATTGCTGCCTGATCTAGGGAAAAATGGATGTGAAGTGATGCAATTCAAGGATCCCATAGCTCCAAGAACGGAGCAGAGAGCTTCCACTGTCACCCATGCATGGAGACCCACGTGTGGGTGGATGGTGCCTACTGGCGAGTGTCCATTGCCCCCAGGGTCTCTGGGCTTGCTGGAGCAGCAGAGCATTGCACACTGGCCAGATGTTCTATGATTCTGCAGCTACAGCTGCCTGGGGACAGCCAGCCCCCTCTGTGCTATATCTAGGCTGAGATCAGAAAGCACAACTAGACCTTGAGTTCTTTGTCTCCCGCTAGGAGAAAGCATGCCCTAGATGTGTGTGGTGTGTTATAGGGACATTTGTCAGAGCTCACCTGGAACCTGTTCTTTCTTGGTCCCTTTAGTCTGGAAACCATAGACAGAGTATATGAATGCACAGTCTGATGGGTGCGGATGCTTTAATCTTGGGGCCTAGAAACTTTAGTAAGTCAGTTTTTTCCTTCCATCCAAGAAGAAATAGAAGCCAATTACCCTGCCTTTTATATCAGGGCTGACATCTGACTCCCTCAGAGGCAGGCTTTGTCTCCATGTGCCCCAGTTCTGTCTGGCCCAGCAAAGCAATTGGGTTATTTAGTACTTTTTCTCTATGCCAGCCAAGTTCCTGGAGTAATTTGCTCAACAATGAATAAATCAGGACTGGCTGTGGGGTCACAGGATCTGGACTGTCCTGTGTCCTGGTATCCTGTCTTCAGTTTGGGTCTGTGACCTTCGTTGATCATGACTTGTCTCTTTTGGAATCCATGTGTCCCCTTGTTGAGTTTCACATTGTTGAAGCAGAGGCACAAGCCTGTCCTCCCTAACCATTCCAACCTATCAATCTATAAAGCCACACACGAGGACACATATGCCCCCGGACAGAAGCAGTTGGACTTTACTACCAGCGAAAAGCCGCTCTGTTTCCAACTAGACCTCCTCACACCCTGTGACTTTCCACCCACTGTAGCAGCCTGGCTTCCACCAAGGTTTTCCCAGCATCTTCTGCGTGGGAAGACCCAGTGGGTGCTTATGCCCAGCATTGGATGCACCAAGGAATGGCCCCCCACAGTGCTTCATTCTTGTGTTAGAACTCTCCCTCACGCTCCCCACTCTGCTTCCATTATAGCTCTAGGATCCTCATGGGAAACCCTTCATTCTTCCCACCCATCTGCTGGCTCCCTTAGCTGTTAATAAAAGTGGTCTGATCTACATACGAGTCCCAGGATAAGCAGGGCTACATAGAGGGTGGTGAAATGTCTCTGCATGCTTTGCTCACTTTCCAGGGGAAATCCTTTGCTTACTTTTCATAGTTGATTTTTGATAGCTCTTGACATACTGTAGATACCTCCCTGTTTGGATCTCTGGTTTTAAATGCTCTCTCCCAACCTGCGGCTTGACTTTTCGTCTTCATGCAGCTGTTCACAGAGCACGAATTTTCAGTTATGGTGAAGCAGGTTTATCTTTTCTAATGACTGAACATGTATGCTGGGTGGGTGCCCTGTCTCTGAGCTGTGTCCCTAGCCATCAAGGTTTTCTCCGGGGGGTGGGGGGGAGGATGCCTCTGGTGACAGGTCTAGGAGCCCTGTCTCTTAGATTTAGATCTGAAGGTTTTCCTCTTGTACAAATTTCCCCTCAAAGGCGTTACAATTTACATCTGAAATTCTTTATGTGGTTTGTTTTGCGTTAATGTTGATGACGATGTGCCCTTCAGATCTCTATATGTATGCCGTCCTGGTGTGCTGCGTGGGGATCCTCAGTGTTCTACTCTTCACCCTGGTCATCGCCTGGCAGTCTGTGTTTCACAAGAGGAAATCCAGAGGTAAGATAAGATCATGTCTGGAATGGGTAGCCACCCACCCACACACAGGCAGATGATGGCAGGCAAAATATCACCTTGGAGGGACGGCATCCTGGGTCTGTAATTGTTTGCCTGGAAGCAGAAAGCAAAGTGAGTGAGAAGACTTGCTTCTCACTGAAATAAACTGACCTCTGTCATGCCAGCTAAATTCCCTTCTTCAAATCTCTTCCTTCCTGGGGCTTTGGGTTCCTTAACTACTATCATGTTATTCATCCCAGGAAGGCTGTGGCTGGAGCAGCCTGGCATTGCATTTTGGCTCACCCTCTTAGGAGTGAATTTTGGGGCCAGGTTTCTGAACCAAGGGACTTGCAAATGTCTTCTTGGCAGGCAGGTGGGATGGGAATGTCTCCCTCTGTTCGTTTCCTGACTGGGGCCTCCTGTTTTCTTGTCAGTGTCCCTGACCCTTGGAGGCTGGGCTCAGTCCTTTCCCTTCTGCTTTCTTTCTCAGGCATTACTTTCCATGACTCCTATCTCCTTAGGAACAACACTGTCGATCCTAACCACAGCCCATCTCTTTTTCTAAGCTCAACTTCCCAATCCAGCAGTTCTGAGAATCTGCCTGGATGTCTACCTCTGTTTTGTTCTCCGAGGATGGCTCAGCAGACCTTATTCCAGGGTGTTGGCTGCCTTGGGCTTTTCTTCCTTTAAATCCCTTTCTTGAATGCTCCTCATGCAATCCTCTCCCAGAACTTCCAAAACCAGTTGGGGACATAGTTGCTCTCTGAGGTGACCAAGACAGACTGAGCCCAGTTTCAATGACACCCCCTCACTTAGCAACCAGGAACCCAGCTTCTCTATCTTTGCTTCCTCATGGAGACCTGAGTGACAGGAGTGCACCTGTCTGAGAGCTGGGAAAGAAGAGATGCTCAGACCCCTGAGCACGTTTATGGTGACATGTGAATAAATCACACATCACTGTCATTATTAGTCCTAGCTTGTGAATCTGGGAAGATTTCGCTTTCTTTCATGTGCATAGGGACCTTTAAACTGGGAAACTATGTTTCCCAGATATGAAGGGGACACTCCCAGAGATGTGGCCAAGACTGGGGAAAGCAGGATGGGAGATGGACATCTAGGGGCTGATACCATGGGAGACTGTTTCTCGGGGTGAAGAGGGGAGGTTCTGGAAGAGCTGCTGTTGTCACAGAGCTCAGCAGCTGAGAGCACTGTCTTCCAGAAGACCTGGGTTCAATTCTCACCATCAACATGATAGTTCACATAGATAACTCCAGTTCCAGGGAATCTGACGCTCTCATAGGGCCTCCTCCAGCACCAGGTAGGGACACTGTGCATGGACATACATTCAGGCTAAACATCTGGCACATAAAATAAAATAAAAAGAATTGTTGTTGTGGGAGAGGTGGTATGAAGAGCAATTCTGCTAATGTCTGCTAATTCTGCTAATGGAGCAACAAGAGGGCTTAAGGATCCTGCATTTTCTACACAGGAGTCCCTGGTTGCTTTTTCCCCTTGAAATTAAACCAAAGCCAGAAAGCACGAAAGACAAAGGTTCCATCAGTAGCTTCCATGGTGTGGTTGGGGTTGACAGGGAGCAGAGAATAGCATGCAGCCCTTGAAATGGAGCCAGGGGTACAGGCCAGCTCTCCCTCCACTAGAGCCTGAGTGTTTCCCACCAGACTTGTGTTTCATTGTTCTGCCCTTGGGTACCTTCCTCCATGGCATCTGCCACCCCATCAAGCTATCCCGGCATTTCCCTTGTTCCCAGTCCTCAGCTGCTTCTCTGAGCTTGTGGCAAATGTTGCCTGTGGGTGTTGGCCCTTTGCCTCCCTTCCGGAGAACCCTGTGTGAGGCAGAGACCATGCATGTGACCCATCCTCCTTGGAATCTGGCTCATGACAGATGCTCCACAAATGATGAACAAATAGATTTGCTTCCCAGCTGCTCTGCTCTCAGCTGCTGGAGCTTAAAAGACACTAGCAGTTTCTAGGATGGGTGTGTGCTAAGGGCAGCTCCACCAGGGCTTGGGTAGACTTGTGCTACAGACCCTGTGGGACTTCAGACATGACACAGGAATCAAAGAAAGGCCAAAAATGGCAGATTGGACACACAGGGACACCTAGCATCTTCCTCCAGGCCTTACAGAGAGTCTGCAAGGAATGGGAATTATAACTGGCTCATCCTCCTCCACTGCCAGGGCGGGTTCCAGGGTGACCACCTGTGCTCAGCATCTGAAGCCCTACTCAGCTGTCCAGAGCATTGTCTGAGCACCTGTTACAGCCCAGACATATGATTCTACTCTCCACATCCTTGTGTAGCCTGTGTAGTTCCCACGAGACACAGAGTATGATAATATCCCTATACTAGCAGTGCCTGTATCTCAAATACCCTAGTTTTCTTATCTGGAAAAATCCACAGATATCTGAGCATGACCTTTATGAAGGAACGTTCCTCCAATGTTCTGTGGAGGTTGCCGATGAGGTTCCTTCCATGCAGATCTGCCTGGCTTCTGTGGTCCCATGTACATCCTTTGATACCTCTGAGTTTCAGAGAGGACAATAATCTTTCCTAGGTGATTCCTAAAGGCTGCATAGGATATGTTTGAAGACATGGTGTTATGGTTTGGGCATAAAATGTCCCCACCAGAGGCTCATGTGTTTGAAGCTGGGGCCAAAGCTGATGGTACTATTTTGGAAGATCCTGGGAACTTTGCAAGGTAGCACATGGCTGGTGGAGGTAGGTCACTGGTCAGGTTCTTGGGGGTTTCTTGTCACTGGCCCTGTCCTGGTTTGTTCTCTGCTTTTGTCCACCAAGAACTAAAGAGCAGCCTCTGCCACTTGCTGCCCCTCCCATGGTGTTCTGCCTGAGCACACGAGGCCAAGCAACCATAGGCTGAACCCTTGGCAGCCAAGAGCAAGGAACTCCTTCCCCCATTCAAGTGTTCTTCCAGGTATTTTGGTCAGAGCTATATAAAAGTCAATAACATACTTTATGTATATGTGACAGAAACAAGTATATGTGGATGCAGATAGAGGCTAGAGCTGCTCATAAAACCCAGGTGCTGGGACAGTTGCCAGGAAAGTGCCAAATAAAGCCCACATGTTTGGTTTTCATGCCCTTATAACATCCATTGTATATTAAAAGGGAGCAAAACCATACTTAGAGACATTGTATTTAGATTAAATGAGCTTAGGTCCTAGGATCTTAGGAATAGGTTTTTTTCCTATTCATAATGTGAATTACAGATGGCCATTAAACTGGGACACATCATTTGTAGAGCATATTATCACCATGTGTCTAGTATGCCTGTCCTCTGCTGGTCAGATATAGTCCTCATCAGTACCATAAACAGAATTATGCAATAAAAAGAAATTCAGATAGTCTCCAGTTGGTGGATTCCCTTGAGTACCAAAGCCACCGAGCAGAATATTTCCAGCTTTGGTGCCCTGAGTTCAAGGATATCAAGTTTTTAGAAGCTGGTAGACAAGTCAAGCAGGGGGCAGATCCTTCTGCGACTCTGCTTCTGTACCGATGCTCTCTTGTGCATTATTCCTATGAATCCTCATTTCTTACTGGAAAAGGAGGGAATGCAGAGTGATGGTGATTTGCTCCAGCATTGCCATCTCTCTTACTCCCAGACTGGAAGCAAGGTAGATCCCAGTTTGGGGAGAAGGAAGGAGTACAGCCCAGTTACTACAGGTAACTGGGTAATAACTGATGGCTGTGGGAGTCCTGGGGGTTTGGAATACTGGGTTGTTTCCATGGCAACCATCTGGCCAGGGTATAACATAGAACGTGGCCCCTTTTGTGGCCTAGCTGCTGTCAATGGCTATGGCTCTCACTGACTCATTAAGCATTTGTGGGCCATGCTACATGTGTCCAAATGATTCTGTGACCCTAAGATACTAAAACCCAATGACACTTGTCAACTTTGTATAGCATGGTCTCCCTTTCCATGCATTGAATTGTAATAAATTTGCATCATTGAGATTAAAGCTAAACCATAAATAAAAGCCTGAGAATAGTGCTTTGTTTGAAGAGGATCCAATTCATACCAGGGGGTCTGAGTGTGAGCCTGTTGGTTTTTAGATTTCCCCCTCAAAGTGTGTTGCTTGGACTTTTACATAGATGGTTGGGCAAACCAGCCCTTTCTGTAGGGGTCACAGAGCACTGAGGTCTATAGGCTGCTCCTATACAATGATGCTTCTTGGTTCCTGCAGCAACATCTGGACATTAAAGTAGCAGACCCACTCCTGAGGACCCTCCACTATTCTTGGCTCTTCCAAAGCCAAGGGCGGCAGGCCAGCTTTCTTGGCTGCTGTTCTGCCTCAGCCATCACTGCTGTGTTTCCAGGACACTCAGCTGGACTACGAGCAAAGTTAATTGTACCCATGTGTTGTCAGTCCAGCACACGCACACTCCATTCTTCTCCCTAGCGCAATCTCTGTGCTTGCTCTGTGTTAGTCCTGAAGTAACCAGGACCTCATCACAGGGCCTCTTCAGCTGAGTCTCCCCAGAGAATAACAGTTCTGGGGTCTAGGACTGAGCTCTGAATTCTGGATACTGGTTTCTAAGGCCATTGCTTTTCCGGAGCCCACCTAGTCTTACTGGCCTAGGGAGCTTCTAGTGATTCCCCAGTCTTCTGTGCCCAAGCTTCCAAAAGTAGAGTCTTATGACATCTTGGAGCCAGGTAGGAACAGCGGTAAACTTTCCTTACTGTCTGAACTCTTCACCGGGAACTCTTGTTCCTTCCCATTTGCAGTCTGTCTTTTGAGACCAGAGATGGACAATCCAAGGCTTATTATAAACTATCCCTCCCCTACCTGCTTCCCTGTGAGGAAAAACAAAAAGACTTGTGGACTTTTCCTCCAGAGGTACAAGGAAGAGGGAACTAGGGACTGTGTTCCACTCACAGCCAGATTGGGGTGGGAGAAGAGACCACAAAAGAGAACGGGTGGCTGGGGTGACAGAGAACAGGATGACCTGAGAAGGCCAAAGGGTTCGGCTGTCTGGAGTCAAAGACACCTGATAGCCCCAAAGGCAACCTCACCCCTTGTCTTTTGGCAAATAGCTCCACTGGCTATGCTTAGTCCCACGGGTTCTGCACAGACCCACTGAGACTGGTAGAAAAGAGGCCATCTTCCCTTTGTAAGACTTAGCTTCCTGGTAGCTTCCTGAGGAGTCCTGCACTTAGAGCCTAGATTTAAAATCTTCTATTTATAAAGCAAGTCTTCAGAAACTGCAAATGAATTATATATTAGCCCCCAAATGTGCTAACTGTATAACAGGGAGGGCGTTCCTCTTACCTTTCAGGACTGTGGGAGTCCTGCGTGTGGGCGGAGCAGGTATCCTGTTAGTCAGCCTTCCATGACTGGAAAAATCCTGGGAAACACCAACTTAATTTCAGCTCATAGATTGGAGCTTTCAGTTTATGATCACTTGGCCCCATTGCTTTGGCCTTCAGGGAGGCAGAACCTCATGGCAGGGAGCATGCAGTGACCAGAGTAGTTCATCTCATGGTGTCTTGGAAGCAGAGAGGGAGAAGGGAACCTAGGACAAGACATGGCCCCCAAGACCCACTCACTTCATCTGTGCTCTACTGCCTAAGTTTCCATCACCTCACAGTATCTCATTGCCAAATCATGAACCAGTTAACAGATTGATCCACTGATGAAGTCAAAACACTTTTGGTCCCAGGATTCCCCTAAGGCCTTACTTCTAAGCATTCCTGTGTTGGTGGTCATTCAGTTTCATTTCTGTTGCTGTGACAAATACCAAAAAGCAGCTTTGGGGGACACAGCTTTGGTTTACTATTACAAGTCACAGTCCATAATTGAGGGGAGTTAAGGGGATAACTCAAGACAGGAACCTGAAGACACCCACTTGGTATTTCACACAGCATTACCTTCAATTGAGGTACTCACTTCATAGCCAAAGATGGCAGGAAGCATGGGGGTAATATGCTTGCTAGCTGGATTACATCTCATCTAGCTTTTTTACACAGCACTAGAGCCCTTGCCCTGGGAATGGTGCCACCTATGATCCTCATCAATTAAAAAAAAAAAAAGACATTCTTCCACAGACATGCCCACAAACCAGGCCAAACTAGGCAACCCTTCAATTGAGATTCCCTTCCATGTGACTATAGGCTGTGTCAATAGTGAAAGCTGACTAGAACCATGCTCAAGCTTTCAATTCATGAGCCTTTGGGGGGCATTCCAGATATAACTGTAATCAAGTACCTTCTCACATGAGCGCCTTACCTTCCCTGGTTACATGCTTCCATTACCATGCTGGCCATCCTACTGCTAAAGCTAACACACAGTCACAGTAAACATATGTGAACCACAGATGGAATCTGTTGTCTCATTACTAAGGTTTTTAAAACAAAGTTGGATAAAAATTTGTTTTGATCTACTATGTTCAAAGCTGCAATTTCTAAGGACAGAATAGGTGAGACTCAATTGCATATTTCACACTTAGCTGCATACCTTGTTTGGGGGCTTGTTTCATTTTGAGAGCTCCACAGCCACTTGGGTCTGCTGGTCAGCACACGGGACAGAACACAGCAAACAGGCAACTTTATGTGCGGTGCTTTTCATTCACCCAGTGTGGCTGTTAAATGGTTCCTGGTATCAAACTCCTGGTCAGCTTCCCCTGTGTGACAGAAGCAGGTGATGCTTTCCTAGTGGCTGTACTGACCAGGAGGGTTTTTTTTTTGGCATGTCTGCTTCCTGGAGGTGGGAGCTCTTGGGCTCTGTGTGGTGAGAGGACAGTGTAGTGCACAGGGAGGGGTGCACCAAGGCCCTGACTCCTAGGAAATGCATGCAGGGTGTGGACTGGGCCTAGAAGCCAGACAGTGCTTTCCCAGGCTTTGGGGCCCCCTGACCTGGGGACTTGATGGGTAGAAAGAGCTCTCTGCAAACTTGCTCCTGGGTGCTATAGAGATCCTGTCCTGGGAATGCTCTGCCCTGAGAGGAGATCCCTAACAAAAACACCCTAACAAGCAGGACTAGCAAGGATCTCTGAAAGGTCTAGGAAACCAAAATGAGTATACGGGGAAGTATTTGTGTGTCTCTGTGTGTGTGTGTGGTCAGCCACACCCTGGAGGTCCCAACACTGCAATGGAACTGATAAGATGGGGGTGTGGTTCCTTCAGCCTGTCTTCCCACTTCCGGTGGAAGTGGTGACAGTGACAGGCTCAGCTGGAGAAGTCACAGCCTTTAGGCCTGACACACTTTGAGGACTTGGTCATGGGTGGTGACTTTGAGCAATGAGGACCTAGCTGAGAAGGAAGAAAAGGATGGTTGGCAGGAAGAGGCTAGCAGCTAGAGTGTCATGTCAGGAGGGGTGAGAAGCACTGGCTTTCCTTCCAGAAGCTCTGGAGATCTTCCCAAACAATACCTTGTGTCTTGTGTTTTTATCTCTGAGGATAAATGCCCTGCACTAGGTGCTGGGGACAGTGATGGAAGACTGTCCCATCAGTCACCCCTGGTGGGTTTTTCTCCATCCAGGCTCCTAACACCCAGAGCTAGTACCATAATTAGGGGGGTCCTGTCTCCCTGGGCAGCCTCTCACACATCTCTGAACCCTCACTGTGTGGGCTTTGCCTCCTCAGAGTCCAGGTTAAGCTAGGACACTGATGTGACCGGCATGCTGCTATGCCTAGTGATGGAGGGACTCTGGGGACACCCACTTCTTAGAAACTTGCAATTGTCCAGAGTCACCAATAGTCCCTGATGGCCCATCCTCATCAGTGGAAGTGTTGGTTCTGCATTCATCCAGCACAGACCTCACATTCATCTGCCAAAACATATTAGTGGGGCATCCCGCCAGGCTGGTGGCCCTTCTTAGGGCCTGACTGAAGTACCCCAACTTCTCTCCTGACTCTTAATTCCTGGTCTGTATCTAACCCATTGCTTCTCCCTCCCACCACACCTGGACCGCACCTCCCCCCACACAGGGAAGCTCCTGGTATTCTGCTGGCTCTCAGCCCTGCTCTGCAAGCTGCAGCTGCCTCACAGTGTATACAAGCCATAGGTTCTAGGAAACTGGGCATGCCTGTGTGTAGATGACACCAGCTCTCAGTTTCTCTGAGGGTGGCACGGAGTAAGTACAGAAGGATCCAAGTCAGGTCACTCTGCCCGTGACCTGGAAGCACTTACATGGTTGCTGTAACAGTACAGCCTGGGCTGTGTGACAGACTTGCTTGACCTTACTGTCATGGACATTGGAGGTCTGAGATGGAGATGCTGCTGTATCAGGGCTGGTTTCTCCTGTGGCTTCTCTCTTGGTATCTTCTCCTTATGGTTCACCTGGCTTTCTGTCTGCATTTGTGGCCTGGTTCTTTGCTCTAAAGACACTAGTCTTGTTGAATGGGAACTCACCCTAATGGCCTCATTTTAACTAAATTCTTTCTAACATCCTATATCCAATCGCAGTCCTATTACAAAGTCCCCAAGATTAGGTCTTCAGCATATGAATTTTGGAGGGAACACAACTTGGTCCATAAACACTTGCTGTGTGACTATGGATAAGTTTGCTACCTTTTCTGTACTTTTTAGTGTCTTTCCTCACAACATAGGAACATCATATAAAGAGGCTACTGTAAAGCTGAAGTTGGAGAACAGAGCTGTACATGTGTTGCCTGAATAATTCTTTTTCACAAACTCTGTGGCCCTTGGTATTTCATTTTAGTGTTGTTGACATCTCGGTTTTTTTCCTTAGAAATGTAAATTGTTTCAAAGGAGGTACTCTCCAGAGCACTGCAGACATAGCTATCTTAAAATGATATGACTACGTCAGGCCCTTTTGTATTCTTGATTTTGATCACTAGCCCTGTTTATTTTAAGCACCACATGAAGGAAGAAAAAAGCACCCCATGAAGGAGAGGTGGGAGATGAGGGGGGTGGGGGGGCCGGCAAGAAGCCTCGACTATTAGGAATGCCGTCTTGTCCTTTTACTCTCTTTTTCTCTTTATCCACTTGTCCCACAGAATTTTGTCCTACTTTCCCACAGCTATAGTGCTGAGTGACTGTTGTGATTAGCTGCATGCATATGTACATGCGCACAAATGTGCGTTCATAACTTCTCCATTCCCTTCTCTCTGTGTCTAGGCATTAAGATACTGTTATATGATCAAATTATCAATACTCCACAATTAATGGTATTTGGGAAGATTGCTATAAAATGAACAACAATAACAGAAATAGACCATTTGTTTAGATAAATAATTAACAAGCATAAAGCAAAAATTTATTGGAAGTGCATTTCTATTGAAATAGATTTTTATTTTTACTTTATATATCCTCACAGGTAAATGAGAAGATGAGAATTCAGAATTTGCTTAAGGGTGTAGTTCTCTATCAGTCCCATTCTTGTTAATAGATGTGAGCTTGGGGATTTCACCTTCAATACAAAAGAAGGCAAGAATAGATGGAGTTTTTCATATGCTACTCAATACGATGCACAACTTTTGAATTATGTATGTTAAGAGTTAAATAATGATCTAGCATCAAAGATGCTGTTTAATATGCTGCTGGCTGACACCTGGATTTGGTCATCATTCAATCCTTGTTGGAAGCAAAGCATTGGAAATTTCATCCTCCTGAGTTTTAGCTCCTAAGCTGTGAGTTATTCGAAGTCTCAGGGGACAGGAATGATTCATGTCAGTTCATACGTTCTGCTCTCTGGGACAGGTTTCTATGGTCTAAGTCCCATTGAGTAGACAGCATGCCTTGGCTTTGTGAAGTGGAAATGGTGATGTTGTAAGCAGAGAATAAAAAGAATCTTAGACAGATCTCAGACACATTGCAAGAGAACCCAGAAATTGATTCCTTTCTGACCAAAGAATGCATTAGAATATGCAAACTAAATACTAAAGTCTATTGATACATATGAAGTTTACAATACTGTCATAAATATGAATGTTCAGAACATACTATGCTGCTATTGTTGTATCCATAAACCATCTAGCTCACAGTAGGTGCTCAGTAAATGGAGTGCAGGAAGGGTCTAGACATTTCTAGGAAGCTGGTTTATATATCTTTTTAGCTCTCCAATGCTGCTCGTCTTGTTCTGGACCTAGCACTGACTAACTGCATGACAAATCACCCCAAACACAAGAGCATAAAACAGCAGCCCTGCTGCTGCTCTCAGCTGGAGTTATTCATGTAGCTGCAGTCTGACGTATCAGTGGGGGCTGCTTGTTCTGGGGACTCAGCTACCATGGTTCATGCCTTCTCTGTGGGCACTCATATTCCAGAGGGCCTACAGAATAACCAACAGCAGAGGAGTTGCCTGTCACAGGCCTCAGATACAGCACTTTTTATGCCTCTGCTGGTGGCACATTGGCTAATGTTCCTTGGATCTAAGCAAGTCATGTGGCCAAGTTCTAGTTGAGGTAGGAGGTAGGAGGTGTGAACAGATGCAAGAAGGTGCAGTTCCCTGGGGCTGGCCATATAAATATTTGCCACACAACTCAGGAGTCCCCTGGCTGCTTCATCTTTTCTCTGTTGAGGTAACCTCAACTTGAGGTCCTAGAACAGACACATTCTGCATAAGGTGCCCATGTATTCTAATTTTTCCACTATAGTTTGCCTCAAGAAGAACCATGGCAGAAAGATATCTTGCTCCAAGACTTGTTTCTTTAGGACATCTTCTTGTTTTTCATTTGTTTCAAACAGAGTCACTATACAGCCCAAGGCTAGTCTTGATCTTAAGATTCTCCTTCCTTGGCCCTCAGTGTTGCACCATCATATCTGACTATCTAAGAAGTTCTTTGAGACCATAAAGAACACTAACAAAATAGTTAAAGCCCATTTACAATGAGAAGGCTCTAAGGAGAGATAGCCTGTCCTATCTGGTCCAAAAGACTATTTTCATGACTCAGAGCTCACAACTTGGAGGACTTTACCACTCCAGGACTCTTTAGCAGAGAATGCAACTCAACTTGTTTTGGCCAAAGATGAATAGTATGAAGTCTGGGGTATGTGTCTTCATACCTGGTATACAGTCCAGAAATGAAATAATATCAAGTCATTTTGGGGTGCCCTGTGGTGTCTCTGCCAGGATCTCACCCAAAAGTTGTAAGCAAGAAGCCCCAAGAGTTGGCTGGTGCAGCCCTAATACCTGAGAAAGATATGGGTCCCTGCTTTTCAGGTAGTACCAAACTAACCTGTATTCACTAATTTTTATTCTTTTTCCTTTCACAGCAAGACATTATTTGGTGAAATGCCCTCAGAACAGGTAGGAATGTTTTCTTTGTTATTTCTCTTTGATATTTTACCTTCTTTTTATACTACCAAGAAATTGGTTAGGTATATATTCTTACTAAAAGATTTTGGTCTCAAGAAAACCAAACAAAGATTGCCTGAATCTTCGAGGAGCATGAAAAGCGTTCTGTAGGGCCATATGAGAACTTATGACTGATGTAAGCCACCTCAATACCTTCTCAGCACTTCTAATCTTTTTCCACAAGTACTGACTTAGCCTATGCACTACTTTATCTGGTGACAGGCCTCATTGAGAACATAGTAGTTATAAGATACATTCAAATTCATAGTGTGTAAGATTTGGGGACTTCAAATTTTTTAAAAATGTCAATGGACACAGAGCCTCTTATTAGAATGCTATTAGAATCACCCAATGGCAGTAAAATCACAAAAATCATAACTAAAATGAAGACAGATAATTGACCACATAAGCATGGAGGCTAATCAGGTATTGGAATGACCTGATAAGGATTTTAAGCCAGTTATCATAAATCTGTTTAAGCAACTGAAAAATCTTTTGAAAGCAAATGGTAAATAAAAGTGGCATTCAACAAAGAGAAGTTATTTTAAAAAGTGGAAAGTATAGAACTGAGAAATATAACAAACACACATCTTATTGAATAGACCCAATAGGGGGCAATGTCAGTAGGTAATTGGTAAAAAAAGAAAGAGTAACAGAATCATGCATGTGAACCACATATAGAAAACAGACTGAAAAACAGATGAACACCTAGTTCTCAGGGACCTGGGTCAGGGGTAATTCCTCCCATCAGGTTACAGAAAGAGAATGAGATCTAGAGGAGTTGATCATTATTTATTTATTATAAGGAATAATAGGTGAACACTTCCCAAATTTTGCAGAAGAAAAAGATTCATAGATTCAAAAATGCTAATTCCAACCAGGATAAATATAATAAAATCTACATGAAGACACAGCATAACTAAGCAAGAGATAAATTTGAGTGTAAATACACTCACAGAAGCCAAGAAGGACAGGACAGAAAGAAATGGTCTTCTTCCTGGAATCTGAAAGAACTGCAGCCAGAAATTCTATATTCAGCGTAACTATCTTTCAAGAATGAAGGTGTAAGGAAGACATTTTCAAATGCATGGAAACTAAAATAATCTGTTGCTAGATTACTGTAAATAGGTGTTAACAATCACATGATTGAAAAACTACATCTAAAAAAAAATCTTGAGCTCAAAATGAAAGCAACCTTGAGTAATTAGGAAGGAAGGAACAATTTGAAGAACGTGTATGTATACCTGTGTGTGGGTACACACACACACACACACACACACACACACACACACACACACACACATTATATAGCAATGGTATATTTTATTACTTCATTGAGAATTTCATACATGTCTACAATGTATTTTGATCATATTCATCCTCCATTCTTCCCCTAACTCCTCTAATATCCACTCATTTTTAGACAACATCTTGTGAGTACTCATAAATTTAAAAAAATCACATCTGATAATTGAAACAAAAAATTAAATCAATTGATTCTCAGATGGTAATATTTAAAAGTAAGGAAGATAAGATGGCCCTTATAGAAGAGGGGTCTCTACTCTTCACTTGGTGAGGGAAGGTTGGTGACAGTAGATAGTAGTGGTCACACACATTTATTGTAATTCCAAAGCAACTACTAAAGTAACTCTACCCCAACACTAAAAAAGACAGTAGAACAATTAAGATAATCCTTTAAATATACTCAAGTCACATAAAGAAATAGAATAAACAGAATCATAGGAAACGGGAAGAAAACAAATAATAAATGACTTCCATAACACCTATTTTAAACTGGTCTAAATGCATCAGTTGAATCACAGAGTCTGGCATAATAAATAATTATGTGTCCCAACTATATTCTATTTATAAGAAATTCACTTCATATACATGACATAGGCAAGGTGAAAGCTAATGAATGGAAGAAGAGCTACCATGCAGTCAGCAGTCTATGTGCACATACCATATATCTCATAAAGTAAAACAGAAAAAACACTTAGCAGGGTTTGGATGGAATATTAGATGGTAAAATAACCAATTCACCAGGAAAACAAAAGGTCCTACATGGTATATGCATTGAGCAACAAAGTCACAGAACTCAAATAGATAAAACTGAAGAGCTGAAGAAAGACGGAAAAATCCATGGTGATTTTTAGCAACCAATAATATTGTTGATGAACAGGACCCAGTTGATCCATCTCCAGCAATCAGCTTATGGAAGAGCACTTTTTTTTCATGTCCCCATGAACTATTCACCAAGATATAACCCAGGCTGAGACAAACCTCAACAACTTTGGAATTATACAGTATAATCTTTGACTTGAGTGAATTAAAGTTGAAAGCAGCAGTAAAAAACAGCAGGGGACTCTCTAAACATGGGAAAAATGAAGCTTCATGCATTTTGTTAACAGTTACAAGTGGAGTATTGACAGTAAGAAAGAAGTGCCAACACAGGTACAGCAATTGAGGAAGCACACACAGTACAGAGAACAGAGGATACATGGGATGCGGAAGTAATCCTCCCATGTGTAGCCTGATATGCTGAGCTCTGACAAGGCAATTGTAAATAGAAGGCATGTACTTTTCATCAAGTGGTGTGTATTCCATAGACATCCACAGACAGAAACATGAACTGAGACTCCTTTTCTCACAGCATCAGTAAACATAATGAAAGAGTCTCGGTCCTAAGTATAAAAGCTAAAACTATAAAATTTTCTTGGAGAAAATTCTTGTGACCTTGCTCTGGGTAAAGTGACATGGTGCGAGATTCATAAATGAGAGACTGATAAAAATTTAGTCCCAAAGACACAATTACAAAAATGAAAAGACAAGCCACCAAATAGACAATGTCTGCAAATCAGGTAAGTGATGAGTAATGTGTTTCCAGATACAGCGTTCTTCCAACTGGATAATAAGATGACAAATAGCACAATTAAGATAGGCAAGAGTGATTTGAACAGGTATTTCCCTGAAGAAGATGTACCCATGGCTCATAAATATGTGGAAAGATGCCCAATATCTTTAGTCATTAATTAGGGAAATGCAAATTAAATAATAATGTGATTCCAGCACACCCCAACCATAATACCTTCAATCCCAGAGACTAATGATGCCAAGTTTTGGCATGCATATGGAAAAACTGGATCATTGTACACTCCTAAATGGAGTCGCCAATGGGAAATATAGTTTGGTAGTTTCTTAAGGTGTGACTCTTAATAATATGACCCACAAATCATATGTGTAGCAATCTGTAGAATGAGAGCATATGCCAACACAATGACCTGTATGGAATTGTTCACAACTGCTCTATTCATAGTAACCAGAAACTGGAGACAATCCAAATATGTTCATCAGCTGGCAAGAGAGTAAACAAAATGCAGGAGATACATCCAATAAAGTTCTACTTGGCAAAGAAACAGACTGTAGAAATAGGCCATTCCACAAAGTGAAAGAAACCAGGTGCGAAATTTACAACTGTGTGCTATTTTAATGAAATGCCTGGAAAAGGGAGATTTATGGAGACAGAAAATAGAGCAAAGTTTGCTTATAACTGAGGTTGTGCATGGGGATTAATTGCGGATGTGATTAATGTGCTATGGGCTAAGTCTAGAATAGGGCTGTGATTGCAATGTCCTAAAAATGTATTATACTGATGACTTACAACTTGTAGGTCTACAAAATCTACCAAAGTGTTTATTATGAGATATAGATTGTATCAGAAATCAATTATGCCTCAAGGAAGCTGCTTGTTTCTTTCTTAAGTCCATGCCCCCTCACACTCTAGGACTAGGGTGAACGTGGCATGTCATTTGGAGAGAGGATTATAGCTGGTTCTGTCATGGTTGCTGAGAGGCCAGCCTATCAGTCTCTCTTGATTCCTGAGATAGCTGACTCTGCTTCCTGGAAAGCTTGCAGCTCTCCTGTCTTGGGTCCTCCTCCCTGCTCTTCCTTACCCTCCCCCTACAGCAGTCACATTCTAAGCTGGAGACTACTGGGTGGAGTAGCAAAGATATTCTAGTTTGGTAGACATTAGAGATTTTCTCCCCTAGCCCTGGAATAATAGACAAGTGAATTAGTTATCTTTCCATTTCTGTGACAAAAAACTTGAGAAAACCAACTTAAAATGGGGAAAGGCTCCTTTTTGGTACTATTGCTTTGGAGTCTCTAGTGAGACAGCACATCATGCGGAGAGCATGGTAGAGCAAACCTTCTCATCCAGTGGTGGCAAGGAAGCAAAGAGAGAGCAGGAAGGAGTAGGGGAAGTCTTAGTTTGCTTTGCTTTGATGGAATACCCCAACAAAAGCAATTTAGAGGGGTTTACTTTGCCCTACAGTCTAGCAGGGACACAGTCCTCCTGGGAAAAGTATGGTAGCAGAAGCATGAAGCCAGCCTGTAACATTGGACCAAAAATCCAAAGGCAGAGAGAGAATAGAAAGTTGAACCAGGCTATAAAACCCCAAAGCCTGTCCCTAGTAATGTACATTCTCCTGAAAGGTCCCATCTCCTAAAGGTTCATAACCTTCCTGAGTCAAAATGTTCAAACATGTAGGCTGTGGGAGACATTTCATGTTTAAGCCATGGCAAAATCCCAATGTCCTTTTCCTGGGTGTGCCCCCAGTGGCCTAATTTCTTCCCATTAGCCCCCTCCCTCAATCAGGCACATCCTGATGGTACCGTAGACTGGTGATCAGGACTTAACTCATGGTCTTTAGAGAACATTTAAGATCCAAACTATAAGCCAGATATTAGGGTCATAGAGTTCTACCCAATTGTTGTTTCTGCCTCTGTACCAACCACTAGGGGCTGCCAGTGATGTAGTGGGGTGCTTGGCCCAAGGCTTTTTACCATAAAATGCTTTCTGCTGAACCAACTACACGTAAGCCTCTGTAAAAATCATTTTCCTCCTTCAACATGAGACCCTTGTGGGGCCAAGTCAGACCATAGATCTGCCAGAGACACTCATCTTCCTGACCAGAGCCTCACATGACCTCATGTAGTCCTGACAACCCCCACCCCCAGTGCCTGGCTAGAGAACAAGTCAATTCTTTCCTTCACCATGGTGTTGACCTGTGTCCTGGGCTACAAGCCCAGGAACTTCAGCTCATCCTTTTCATGACAAAGACCAGGTCCTGCTACCCTTTTGGTTGCTGCTGTGGGAACTGGGCCCTGGGTCTCAAGTTCTATTCATGATCAGTGTCCTTTTTTTGTCCTCTTACCACTTCCTTCTAAAGGAAAAAGGGCAGAGATCACAGGACTAGGGCCAGAATCCAGGAAAGGAAACCCTTAGGCAGGGGAGGGACCCTCAAGAGGAGGCCACATGCTGGTGCTGAGAACACTGTGGTCACAGAGAAAGGGTACTTGCCAAGTGACCAAGTGACCGGGGCAAGATGGAGACTCTAGGGAGTTCCATGACTTGCTAAGAAAAGTTCAAAGAAGAAAAGTAAAGCTTATCATGACTGTGTCCTGTCCTGAGTCAAGAAGCTGCCATGGTCTGGGAGGAGTGGCCTTGGCCTTTAAAAGGACTAAGGGACTCTGGCTTTCCCCTGGCCAAGTGTCCTTGGAAAGTAGATGTCCCAGAACAGGGCAAGCATTTCAAGGCTCGGTGGGGTTTTCAACATGCCTTCCCTTGATTGGTCAGCAATGAGAACAGTTCAGTTCATATGAAAATGCTCAAAAAAAAAAATCCCCTGAAACCCAGCTTTACAACAAAATTCCAGCAATTACTCAGAGCTGTGAGGTTTCTTGTGTGCAGGCCAATTTTTTAAAAAGCTGTTGAGAGAGGGAGAGTTGGGCTATAGAGAAGGTAGTTCCCAGCTTGGCCATCTCCTGGCTATAAGACTATACATGCTTGCAGATACAGGACAGTGGAACCATGTTTGTTTCCTATCCAGCCTTTCTTCAAGTGTGTGGTGCACACTGTCTCTTGGACAAACGGGTTGGGGTACTGTCTAATTTTTAGGGTGTTAGAGGTGCAATCCAAGGTGATTTCTGAGCATCTTTTGATACCCTTTCCATATTTCTATGAACCATCAGAGATTTTTTTAAACATTCCCTGACAATGGAAGCAAGGGGTTTAACCAGTAAGTGACATGCCAGGATCTTAGTGAAGGAAGAGGTGCAATTTCAGACTCTAAAATCTTACATGTTAGCCTTCAGAAGTTTTTTTTTTTCCATTTTTTTATTTGAATTAGAAACAAGATTGTTTTATATGTCAATACCAGTTCCGTCTCCCTCCCCTCCTCCCCTACCACCCCCTCCAAACTAAAACCCTACCTATCACATAACCTTTCTGCTCCCCAGGGAGGGTGAGGCCTTTCATAGGGGGGTCTTCAGGGTCTGTCATATCTTTTGGGATAGGGCCTAGGCCCACCCCTATGTGTCTTGGCTCAGGGAGTACCCCTCTATGTGGAATGGTCTCCCAAAGTCCACACCTTTGCTAGATATAAGTACTGATCTACTACAGGAGGCCCCATGGATTTCTGAGGCCTCCTCACTGATACCCATGATCCTGGGGTCTGGATCAGTCCTGTGCTGGTTTCCCAGCTATCAGTCTGGGGACCAAGAGTTCCCCCTTGTTCAGGTCAGCTGTTTCTGTGGGTTTCACCAGCCTGGTCTGGACCCCTTTGCTCATCACTCCTCCTTCTCTGCAACTGGATTCCAGTTCAGTTCAAGGTTTAGCTGTGGGTGTCTGCTTCCACTTCCACCAGCTGCTGAATGAAGGCTATAGGATGGCATTTTAAAGTCAAAGGAAATATTGGTCTCACAAAGCCTGTGCTGCAATGTCCAAGACTGGTGGTGGAAGGGCTTCCTGAGAGCAAGATGACCTCAGTGGCCATAGGCCCACTTTGTCTATAGGGCTACAGTGAACTGGGGTGATGTAACCCACTTGTAAATGGTCATGGGGAAGCTGTGGTGGGGGGGGATACTTGGGCAGCCACCTCACAGAGGAACAGCATCCATCTGTTCCTCAGAATATGCACACAAAAAGATCACAGGGAGGGCAGGAGACACAAAGCCTGCTAACACTGGTTGTTTCACAGCACTTACAGAACACAGCTTGCCCTACTCTCAGCTCACACATTGAGAACAGGACACTGACACTGTAAGGTAATCATGGGTGGTAATCATCACATGATTGTCATGTGACAGACACAGCTCAAGATGCTAGTATGTGTTACTCATTTAATAATTGTCATGGTGTAGGGCCATGGCAGATGACACTATTTACCTATCTTAAAAGTGAAGTTATACAACCTCTAAGTATACCCTGGCAGTTGAGGGCTCTGGAGTCTTGGGTGAGACATCTGGGAATTCACTCCATTTGTATGAGCTCTTGAATTTTATCTGTGGTGGCTGGCATTGGGGAGGGGATCGCCTGTTACTAAGATGTATTATTGTTGTAATGGTGACAGAGAGTTGCCACTGTATCTGTAGAAACTAGTAATCCTTCAGGAGTCTACAAGAGAGATCTCATGGTGCACAGTACATGCAACATCTGTGGACTGACCGAAACCTTGAGGAGGTGGCCAGAGAACCAATTGGAAAGGAGCATATAGGTCCTGTCATGATGCAAGTTGGGCATTTGCCTTGCCAGGACTGAGAAATGGAAGACATGGATGTTTCTGGCAGTAGAACAGATCAGTTAAAGGAAGGCCTTCCACAATGCTGTGGAGTAAGAAGCACTCTGGAGGCCAAGAAGGGTGCTGAGAGCTCCTTGAGACCCACCTGCTAAGGGCTCTCTGTGTCCAGATCTTTGGTCTCTGACTTCCTTATTTCAGGCTAAAACACATCTCTATGGAGCATGTGACAGACATCTCTACCCAGTGATGAGAAACCCTGCCCAGTCAATGAAGAATAGAAATGACAGACCTCAAGGAACATGTGCCTTACAATGGTCGGGTGCTACAAGATGGCCTTGGACCAAAGGATAACAGCAGGCATCTGCAGTGTGGCTCGGTGGATCACCTCAGCTCTCACTGCTAGCATGCCTCACAGAGCCTGGTATCACAATGGTCACTTGGTTGCTAGGACACCCTAAATGGACCCATGCTGTGGATTGAGATTTAGTTACCAAAGAAGACTGTGGTTGGCTATAAATGGCTTAGCTGTAATTATGTTCTCTGGAGGAATCAGCTAGTGTATGGTAGCTGTCCCCTGTTCCACTTTGTTCTCCCAGACACTTCCAGCTCTGAAGCTAAGACACAGAATTTCCATATCTGGCCCACCATGTACACTACTTGGTAGCTGGCATCATTCATTCCAGACAATTTTCAGGAACATGCTGTCCTCCTCTGCCCACTCTTAGGCTTGAACAACTTTTGGTCTTGAGCACCAGGCACAGTTGCTAGCCCCCAAGACTCCAGCACTTGTGTTGATCCACCCTCCTTCTAAGAGGGCAGGAGTTTAAGCAGTTGTACTCAATTAGAATGAACATGAAAGTACAAGGATGTTAATTCCACCTTCTGGTACCATCTCTTTAAGGAGCTGAATTAAGCCCAGAGCAACTCCAGTCTAGCTTGAATGCCAATCTTTCTGTCTTAATTTTCTAGTTCCTTGTTGTTCAGGCTGGTCCCAAAGTCCTTGCTTCAGGCTTAGTGAGTCAGACTAACCTGGACTGAATCCCACATCCCTTCCTTGGGAAGTGCCTGGGCCCTTTTCTTACCTGAGAATGCTGGAGATTATGGGTACTCTTTCCACAGTGGTTTACACAAGACACAAACACAACAATTACTACTAACTTTGCTTTCTGAAAAGGAAAAAAGTTTGCTAAGAATTTGTTTAAAGCCCCACAAATTCAGGTCATATGCTTTGTTGGCATCTTGGGGAGGCAATGAACTTACCAGTCAGTCCTCTTAATACCTGTCTGGTCTGCCCTACATTATACTTGGCCGAATATCACTATGACTGTGGGCGGGTGTGTGTCAGAGCAGGACATGATAGATGTATGCTGGACAGAAAAGTTCCTGATCAGTGTTCAAGTTGAAACTTGAAGTCATTCCCTCAGGACTAAAACATGGGCACCAGGACATCCCCTAGTGGCAACATCATATTTCCAATGAGGTGCTGTGAAATGTCCACATTGTTTGCATGCACTGGATACCTGTGAGTTATGCAGCCCTTGTAAGCCTGTAAATGTTAATTTTACTAGTCAACTTGACCAAATTTAGAATCAGCTGGGAGATTATTGACATCTCTGGCTGTGTCCATGATGGAGTTTCTAGGGAGGGTTATCTGAGGGAGAAAGACTGACCATGAGTGTGCTCAGCACCAACCTGTGGACTGGGTATCTGGACTGAACAAAAAGGAGCCAAGGACAGCCAACTTCCCTGTCTCTGCTTCCGGTCCCATGTCAGCATGGACTGTTATGCTCCTTGAGCCAAAATAATTCCTCCCTCTCTCAAGTTGTTTCTGTCACGACCATAAAAACAACCAATACAATGTCCCATCTTATTTATCCATGCTATTCCACTTGACATCATAATGGCCCCATGACATAGCTAGCAAGGGCTGCTCACCCATCTTGCAGATTGAGCGGTGGAAGTCCATGGAAATTGAGAACTTATCCAGAGTCACTTCTTCAGTTTCAGTGTCATCTTCCACTCCATTTCCAACATCTGTTCACTAAATCCTATTTCTGCTAGTCCTTGTGGGACAGAGACTTCAGGAGGCGGCACCTCTTACGAGAGACCCATTCCACATGTGCTGCCTACTGCCTCCCCATGCTGAGCCAGAAAAGCAGACCCATTTAATAACAAGCTCCCCACAAGCAGCACTTCTTTCTGCCTGCACTGCCCTCTAATTCAGAGAGAGTTTCCGGGCCTGCTTTTCCATTTTTTTTTTTTTGACTGACACCAACAACATTCTCCTGTATCAGAGACAAACTGTAGTCCTGTTTCGATTCAAGATGTAGCATAGCTTTTCTTGTAAGTTAATCATAAGGTGGGTTTTCTTAGTTGCAAAGCCCTCCCAGACTTGGCTCAATGGGAGAAACGGGATTCGAAGGGGAAAGTGTGGACCACATGTCACCACGATGACTCACTGTATACTTGAAGTCTTGCTGAACTATGAATTAGAACTAAATTTAGTTGGATGCAGTCTTACTGGTTTGGAGGAAAATGGTGATGACAAGACATATCCTTTCTGGCTTTCTAAAACCCCCGGGCATAGTGGCATACATTCTGATGTTCCAGAAACTCCTGCTGTGTATGAAAGAGGTAAAGAATCAAGTCCAAGTAAAAAGGAGAGAAAATGAAAACATTTAATTCTCCAGTATATGAGGTGCCCTGGTGTTATTATCTGAATTCAGAGGTACAAAAAAGAAAAAAGAAAGAAAGAAAGAAAGAAAGAAAGAAAGAAAGAATATCAAAGGATTTCAGCAGAAAAGGAAGAAAACTGTGCATTTAATAAAAGTCTAAGATTAAAGGGGTATTGGGAAAAAATGCAATCAATGTGTTAACTCGGTGGAAGAGATCTATGCAATCAATGTGAAAAGTCTAAGTCTTAAGTAAATAATAAGTATGAGGACGCATGGAGACAGACACAGGCCATGACCATCCTGTGTGACAATCAAGGAAATGAAGCAAAAGCAGGTCACATGTTTCTTCATGAAGTTAACTGATAAACTCAGTGATAAGGATAATGACATGGAGTGGTTCTTCAATGACATGACAATCCCAAAGTGGTGCTAACTGATGCCAATCACTTTGAAAGCAAGATGGAAATGGCTTTGAAGATAGTCCTCTCTGACATGGCAATTCCAGTTTTCAGGTTCAAACAGAAAAATGACAGCCTAAGAATGAGAAACCATTCTGCACACACACACACACACACACACACACACACACACACACACACACATATATATATGTTAGAAAATGAACCAAGGGTGTGTTGGCACATGCCTTTAATCCCGGCACTTGGGAGACAGAGGCAGGTGGGTCTCTGTGAGTTCAAGGCCAGCCTGGACTTCAGAGTGAGTTCCAGGACAATCAGGGATACACAGAAAGACCCTGTCTTGAAAAGTCAAGAAAATAAATCAGTTGTTCATACACTAGAGAATGGGGTTGTAAACTATAGCTTATCTTCTCATTAGGATAATAGGAAAATCTAAAAATTTGGAAGCTAAGGTTAAATAAAAAGAAAGTGCGATTTTTAAAAGTGTATAAAATATATTAAATATTTTATTCATATAAAGACCTGTTTATCGTAACTTTATTCCTAATTGCTCACACTGAGAAACAATCATTATTTAGGTGAAAGATGAATAAACTGCTTGACAACTAGACAAAGGAATATTATTTGGTACTATAAAGAAATGAGCCACCAAACTAGGGAAAGACATGGAGAAAGAAGCCTTAAGTGCCCGTTGTTATCAAGTGAAAAGAACTAGTCTGAGTAGGCTACATTTGGTGTATTCACAGCCCTACAATGTCCCAGAACCAGCAGAGTTGTGGAGCCAGTTAAAGCAAAGGTCAATGGTTTCTGGGACCTGAAGGGTGAGGATGGGCAAAGCACAGAGGAGTATTAAGACTGCAAAGCCCCTCTATAGGATATTATAACGCTGTGCACACTGAGTATTTGTCCAAAGCCACAGAGCAAGGCAAGTGATCCCTGATATTACCTAATATTGCTGTGGGTGCTCCTGACGATTCTGCACAGGCTTCCTTCCCAATTGCAGAGTGTGGGGTATTGAGAAAACCTCTGTACCTCCTCATTTCTTCTGTGAACCCAAAACCGCTCCAAAAATAGTCATTTTTTTTTTAAGGAGAAAAAAAGTTGTGGAAATATTTACAAAGGTTGACTTGTGGTCATGACAGGCTTATTTCCTTTCATTTCCATGCCTATAATAACCATCTTAATCCACAAAACTGCCTCATTTTATTTGAAAAGAAAAATAATAAACATGTCAAGAGTTTAAAAGGCTGCAGAACCAAGCTCTGCGTGTTTGTCTGTTTAAGCAAGCCCTTGTTTGCTCTTGGTGGTCAGAGTTCTGTAAACTCCCATTCCTTTTAGCTATTTGTGAATTTACACAGTGGGCCCTGCACTCTACAGCTATGACCACTTAGCCTGTTCCCAAAGAAAATAAGTCATCCTTGGGGAATCTCAGTGGAGACACATCCTTAGCCTTTTTCCCACACTATGTGAGGAGTCTTCACTTTGTTTCTAAATATTTAGGATCATTGTTACAATAGCCTGTAACTATATGACTACATTTACTTGTGTATAATTATAAATGTATCCAGCAGTAATTCTCTATTATGTTTCCTATCTGTGTAGTTTCCCCAGCATGCCTATTCTCAAGACCCTTGACGATGATTTTCAAAATATATAATTATATATATATATATATATATATATATATATATTCTTATATATATAAGCTAGAATGAGCATATCTTATATCTTGTTCCCCTAATTATATATGAAGTATAGAGTGTTTCTCAGTAGATGTTACCTTAGAAATGTATCTAACACTTGGAATTTTTCTCTCGACAATGTATCTTACTTCATCAGTACATAGGTCACTGCTTTATTCCTGTTTTAATTCACAACTACCAGCATAAGAATAACCATACTTGTTGGGCAGTGGTGATGGCGGCACACATCTTTAATCCCAGTACTTGGGAAGCAGAGGCAGGCAGATCTCTATGAGTTCAAGGCCAGCCTGGTGTACAGACAGCCAAGGACAGCCAGGACTCCACAGAGAAACCTTGTCTCAAAAAAACCAAACCAACCAAACAAACAAAAAACATACTTTATTTAACCAGCCAGCTGGCGAACACTTAGGCCATTCTGATGTCTGCTGGAATTTTGCAGTGCTGTAATGCTTAACTCTTATGCACATATCACTTCGTGTGCACACAGTGACATTCATGCAAGGGATTTTCAGAAGCGAGACTGCCATGTCAAAGAGGCCAAGGCTCTGTCATTTTTGGTAGATGTTGCCACGGTATGTTCCACCAGGGAAGGTCTTCACTCGGAGAAGCTCTGAAGCTCTGCATGCTTGTCAAGAGTGTTCACCCGGATTTGATTCTTGCCATTCTGGTATGCAGAGAAAAGAAGTCCTCTCTCTTTCCATCTTTTCATGACGACTTTAGCATGTTTATAGATGTGGGGCTCTTCTTTGAGATTACCCCTCTACTGACTGATCATTTTGACGAGTGATCATGGTCTTGACCACTTTAGAGATTTCTCATGACCTGAGGAGATAGACTTTCTTGAGAACCATGTCTACTAAGCTGGACTCGTTGCCTGGAAACAGAAGATTCTACAGGGAGCTTCCTTGTGAGGTGCTGGAGCCAATAGGAAAGCTTTGAAGCAAAACTGATGGCCATTCAGAGAAGCCCGTGTACCCCTCAGCACATGTGTAGAAGGATGAGAAGACTAGTCTTCATCGTCAACTAAAGGGGATTCAGAATCAACACAGATACACCTCTGACACATCTGTGGGAGCCTTTCCAGAGAGATTTAGCTAAGGTGGAAAGTTCACCTTAAATGTGGTGGTACCATGCCTTGGGCTACCTAACATCTTGGACTGAATAAATAGAGAAATGTAAGCTGAACACCAGCATTCATCTCTCTCTGATTCCTGAGTATGGATGCAATGTGACCAGCTGCCTCCTATGGATGCTGCCATGACTTCTCTGCTGCAATGGACTGGGGCATCAAACTGTCAACCAAAGTTAACCCTTTCTTCCTTGTACTGCTTTCATCAGCAGCAAGATAAGTGAATAATGTAAGAGCCAAGATCAGCTTAGTTCACTTGTTCACTGCTTATCAACAGGTTAGAGTGATCTGTTAGTTCCATGGGCTTTGACTTTCTTTAATAGAAGTCTTGTCATTCCCATCGACTGTTTAATCATGGACAGAACATAGAAAGAAACAGAAACAGCCCCACAGGATCAGCTGACTGGAAAAATGACACTTCTCAGAGCAAACTCATTTGCCTGTCTTAAAAATGAAGGCACCATAGAAGCAAGCCCCTTGTACTTATGGAGAACCCTGAAGGTGCAGCTCCCCTGAGTCCCTTCTTACTTTGCTGAGAAGCACTTGGTTTGGGGATTATGGCACCCAAGGTCATGGTCAAAGAATGTTGACTCTAGGGAAGCTAGCTCAAGTATATGTATATTTTTGGTGACATCATTAGTGGCCAATCATACATGATTAGCCAAGTTACACTTTACCCAATTAATGTAGCTATACACCATCAGTTTGTACATCTCAAACTAATGTGGATAAGCTGGTCCTTGGTTATTTCAGGGAATTTGAACTTTGAGAAACATAAGTCTCAAACTAGTTCACGTTATCACCTTTATCTTGGCCAAGGCAGAGTGGCAGACTTTCCAGCATCTCTCGAGACAGTGTAAGACACTCCCTGACTATAGACCTCCATAGGGTCTTTAAGAGCTCCTGGGAGCCACTAGTTACTTTCCCATTCTGATTTTCAGCAATGAATAGACATTGGCTTCAACTAAAGTTTTTTCTTCTACAGCTCTGGGGAGACTGTCACCAGTGTGACCAGCTTGGCCCCGCTGCATCCACAGAAGGGCAAGAGGCAGAAGGAGAAGGTAGATGTCCCACCTGCAGTCCCTGCCAAAGGTAAGAATCAGACCTGAAATTTCTTAAGTGAAAGTCACCTTGACTGATGCAGGGGTGAGCCTGGAGTCAACTGTGGGATCAGGGCAGAGGAATGGATGGATGGGGGACTTGCCATTCACTGCTACTGTAGTGCAAACAGTCACCCTGATAAAGTCTAGACAAAACAACCTAGGATGAGGTGGGAAACAGGGCACCATAGATTTGGCCTCAAGCATTGAGGTACGTCAACATGCACAGGAATGCCTATACTGTGGACTTTTTTAAAGGTGAAGTGAGGCAGGGGCTGGCAACATCTTCTTGGTTCTTAAAGAGAAAGAACATCTCTGATGCTTTAAAGATGTATGCAGTACATTTCAGACATATTCTGCTGATAAAATACATATTCTGTGACTGGTTATTCTGTGGCTGCTGTTTTTATTTAAAGCAATAGGAATGAGCAAGAAAGGGTTTTTTTTTTGGGGGG